>NW_021163523.1:0-42633 GCF_004324835.1 Dendronephthya gigantea
TTGAGTACCTTCTCGATTATATGCAAAACATCGCAAACTTTCGGTAAATCAGAGGATTCATAACATCGACCAGAAACTGGATAGCTCGGATCTGCACAAAAATATCCCGATCTTTCGCAATGTGGTCTAATGTGGCAACACTGAATTCTCAAGTATTTCTCCCTGTAAAAAACAAGGAGTTACAAAACTAAAAAAAAATTCATAATATCGCTAATGTCTAGAAAAATGGACTAAAATTTATTCAAAGTACGAACATTTTATACCTCATATAGTGGAGATAACGTTCCTAATATCTTACAAAGCACATTTAGTACTTTAATCGAATGGCCGTCCTCTCTTCACATCTAAAAAAAATTCCCATTAGGATAAGACTGAGGCTACATAGAAATACATCACGAACTTAAACAAAAACAAAATACCAAAACATTACATTATACAAAATTTGTCCTCAAAGAAAGTCATAAAATTGTTAGCTAGATTCTGATCAGATTGGTAATGTAGAAACTTTCCAACGGTTTTTAAATAATTGCTTTTGGTCACTCCATTATCTCTAACAATTTCAGAATAGTAATGAGTACGACTTTCCGATAATAGCTCACTGACTGACACGGTGACATGGCTGACTGTATTTTAGACGATCACAGGATTGTCTTGACTTACGCCATACCCGCTCGAGTTTCCTTCTGATACGTTTTCATTTTTAATTTGTTCAGTGTACCAAGGTGCAGCTGGACGACTAATTATCACTCTGGTGATGAGTGGTGCATGATGATCCAGAATTCTGGACAGCTCCGAGTTGTATTGGTTGACTTTCGCACTAAATCAGCCGTGTTCCCAGTGATAATCGGAGATAGCCTAATGTCATTAAAGAATCAGTCCATATTGATTGCTTTAATTTTACGTGACTCCACGACCCTTCTCTGAAACAATGTTTTTAAAATTGAGTTCACATGTAACCGTGTAATAGTCAGATATAGATGGATCATGAACGTCAATAGATTGAACAATTTTCCTCATGGCGAGACAAGATAAGGTCTAACGTGTGACCAGCAATGTGTGTGGTTGTTGTTCCAGATTAAAAGAATCAACAAGATTGAGAATTTTTTTGTTGTTAATTCCGACTTATCGTCTACATGGAGGTCGAATAATACGATTATAATTTAGAATTTGAGATAACACATTGATTGCATACCTATCAGTTCGAAACACTTAATGTGGTGAACATGTTCGCCGAGTCCAGCTTGACTTTAAGTGTGTTGTATAGTATATCTAATGCCTCCCCATCACCTTGTTGTCTCGAGATATGTTAAAGAGTAGCCCTTCGGGGTGAAATTCCAATAGATATAAGATCAAATTTGTCAGGGTGAAGCCAGGTTTTTGTTATCGCAAATATATCAAATTCATTCTCAACCACATAGTCTTGACTAAATGGCTTTGTTTCGAATAGACAGGCAGTTGAGAAGACCAAAAGAACAAAGCTGAGTAACAGCTGTATCAGGGAGTGTTGGCAATGCTTGATAAAGGAATATTGATGAGATTGTTTCTCTTAATTAATATCATTTCTGCCGTATATGTTTACAGGCTGATGATTTGCATGATGATAGTGATTGTATAGTGTCGCGGAGGTGTTTGCCAAGTAGGTATTATAGAAAATATTCCTATAGGTCATATGGAACAACAAACCTTTCTGTAGATTCAACTGCCCAAGCATTGAACTAAGCTCCTCAGGATTATTAGCGGGTGGAAACGTGTTCATCAAACGTGACTGCTTTCGATGTTGATACATCTTATCCGCCTGATTATTATCAAAAGATTGAGGACCAGGATTAGACGAAACATCCACACACATTGTTAGATCCTGCTTAAAAGGCTTCGCACATAGGACTAGACTAACAAATCCATGTTTCGGTTCTTTAGCAATCGCAAATGAGACTTTGTATTTAGATTCAAAACCAACTCGTTGTATGTTGACCCGACATCGAAAAGCAATATCTCTACAAATACTCAAGGTTATGCCATCCGCAGCCAATCCGTCCAAATCCATGCAATTAATACTCTTAAATGCCATATTAATTGGTCGAGATGTACGAAACTCGTTAGATAAAATAAATATCATAAAAATATATAGAGCTACTGACCAACCGCCATATTGATCGTGAATTAAGCAATATGGAAACACAATACTCATTTCCATGCACGAAAAGGTGGTGATTCAATGATAACATCACGTTATCAGCTTTAGATAATTTCTTTAAAAACTTGTTTAACGAATCGGATATAAGAAAACGGGAACGAAAAGAAGAAGTTGGGAAATCATTGTAAGTGTGTTTATTTCTATTTAAACCCGACAACTTTACTTGTCCAGGGAAAGTCATGTTAGAGTTGTTTACTAGTAAAAACTATGTACACACACCTTGGGTTGTGGTGGACAAAATATTGAATCATTGGTTATTTTTATTGTAGATCACTAGCTGCCTGTGAAGGAACACAAAAAATTTTATTACAATGCTTCAAAAACAGCTGGATTGAAGGTTGTCAAACTTAAATGATCTCCCCAGTGTTAAATCGATTGTTCGACTCCTACCATAACCGTGTTTCATTATAAATTCGTGAAAAGGATAAAGAAATAAATGAACGTGGCCGTTCAGCACAATATCTTGTACTCAATTGGCAAAGACAATGGTCCCAAAGTGGTAAATCGATGGTTCGAATCCTACCATAACCGTTTTTCATTATAAATTTCGTGAAAAGAAATACTGTAAATTAAGTAACCATGGCCATTCTCCACAAGATCTTGTAGTCTAGTGGCTAAGACAATTGTCTCCCAAGTAGTAAATCGATGGTTCGAAACCTGCTGTGACCTTTTCATTATGAACTTCGTGAAAGAATAAAGTAAACTAAATAACCAATGCCATCCAGCTCAAGACCTTGTGCTCTAGTGGCGAAGACGATGCTCTCCCAAGTGTTAAATCGATGGTTCGAATCCTACCATAACCGTTTTTCATTATGAACTTCGTGAAAAAGGATAAATAAATTAAATAACCATAACCGTTCAGCACAAGATCTTGCAGTCTAGTGGCGAAGACAATCGTCTCCCAAGTAGTACATCGATGGTTCGAATCCTACCATAACCGTTTTTCATTATGAACTTCGTGAAAACGATAAAGTAGATCAAATAAACGTAGCCATTCCCTGAAGAACTTGTGGTCTAGTGGCTAACACAAGTGTTAAATCTATGTTTCGAATCGTGTCAAAACCATTTTTTATTACGAACTTCGTGAAAGGATAAAGTAAACTAAATAACCATGGTCATCCAACACAAGACCTTGTGCTCTACTGGTGAAGACGAAGGTCTCCTAAGTGTTAAATCGATTGTTCGAATCCTACCATAAATTTTTTTCATTATGAACTTTGTGAAAACGATAAAGTAGTTCAAATGAATATAGCCATTCCCCCGAAAAACTTTTGGGCTAGTGGCTAAGACAATTTTCTTCCAAGTGTTAAATCGATGTTTCGAATCCTGCCAAAACCATTTTTATATTATGAACTTCGTGAAAAGGGTAAAGCAAACTAAATAATCAAGGTCATCCAGCACGAGACCTTGCGGTCTAGTGGCGAAGACGATGGTCTCCCAAATGTTAAATCGATTTTTCGAATCCTACCATAACCGTTTTTCATTATGAACTTCGTGAAAACGATAAATAAATTAAATAACCATAACCGTTCAGCACAAGTTCTTGCAGTCTAGTGGGGAAGACAATCATCTCCTAAATAGTAAATCGATGGTTCGAATCTTGCCATGACCTTTTTCATTATGAACTTCATGAAAAGAATAAATTAAACTAAATAACCATAGCCGTTCAGCGCAAAACCTTTCAGACAAGTGGCAAAGTCAATTGTGTCCCAAGTGGTAAATCGATGGTTCAAATCCTGCCATGACCTTTTTCATTATGAACTTCGTGAAAAGAATAAAGTAAACTAAATAACCATGGCCGTTCAGCACAAGACCTTGCAGACTATTGGCAAAGACAATTGTCTTCCAAGTCTTAAATGGATGGTTCGAATCCTGCTATGACCTTTTCTTTATGAACTTCGTGAAAGGATAAAGTAAACTAAATAACCATGGACATCCAGCAAAAGACCTTGCGGTCTAGTGGCGAAGACGATGGTCTCCTAAGTGTTAAATCGATGGTTCGAATCCTACCGTAACCATTTTCATCATGAACTTCGTGAAAAGGATAAGTAAATTAAATAGCCATAACCGTTTAACGCAAGATCTTGCAGTCTAGTGGCGAAAACAATCGTCTCCCAAGTAGTAAATCGAAGGTTCGAATCCTGCTATGACCTTTTTATTATGAACTTCGTGAAAATAATAAAGTAAATAAAATAACCATCGCCGCTAAGCGCAAGACCTTGCAGTCTAATAGCTAAGACAACTGTCTCTTAAGTGGAAATCGATGTTTCGAATCTTGCTAAAACTTTTTTTTATTATGAACTTCGTTAAAGGATAAAGTAAACTAAATTATCCTGGTCATCCAGCAAAAAACCTTGCGGTCTAGTGGAAAAGACTATGGTCTCCCAAGTGTTAAATCGATGGTTCGAATCGTACCGTAACCGTTTTTTATTTATGAACTTTGTGAAAAGGATAAATAAATTAAATAACCATAACCGTTCAACGCAAGATCTTGCAGTGTAGTAGCGAAGACAATCGTCTCCCAAGTAGTAAATCGATGGTTCGAATCGTGCGATGACCTTTTTTATTATGAACTTCGTGAAAATAATAAAGTAAAAAATAACCATCGCCGCTCAGCGTAAGACCTTGCAGTCTAATGGCTAAGACAACTGTCTCTTAAGTGGTAAATTGATGTTTCGAATCTTGCCAAAACTTTTTTTTATTATGAACTTCGTTAAAGGATAAAGTAAACTAAATTATCCTGGTCATCCAGCAAAAAACCTTGCGGTCTAGTGGAAAAGACTATGGTCTCCCAAGTGTTAAATCGATGGTTCGAATCGTACCGTAACCGTTTTTTATTTATGAACTTTGTGAAAAGGATAAATAAATTAAATAACCATAACCGTTCAACGCAAGATCTTGCAGTGTAGTAGCGAAACAATCGTCTCCCAAGTAGTAAATCGATGGTTCGAATCGTGCGATGACCTTTTTTATTATGAACTTCGTGAAAATAATAAGTAAATTAAATAACCATCGCCGCTCAGCGTAAGACCTTGCAGTCTAATGGCTAAGACAACTGTCTCTTAAGTGGTAAATTGATGTTTCGAATCTTGCCAAAACTTTTTTTTATTATGAACTTCGTGAAAGGATAAAGTAAACTAAATAACCATGGTCATCCAGCACAAGACCTTGTGGTCTAGTGGCGAAGACAATCGTCTCCTAAGTAGTAAATCGATGGTTTCGAATCCTACCATAACCGTTTTTCATTAGAACTTCGTGAAACGATAAAGTAGATCAAATAAACGTAGCATTCCCGAAGAACTTGTGGTCTAGTGGCTAACACAAGTGTTAAATGTATGTTTCGAATCGTGTCAAAACCATTTTTTATTACGAACTTCGTGAAAGGATAAAGTAAACTAAATAACCATGGTCATCCAGCACAAGACCTTGTGCTCTACTGGTGAAGACGAAGGTCTCCTAAGTGTTAAATCGATTGTTCGAATCCTACCATAAATTTTTTTCTTTATGAACTTTGTGAAAACGATAAAGTAGTTCAAATGAATATAGCCATTCCCCCGAAAAACTTTTGGGCTAGTGGCTAAGACAATTTTCTTCCAAGTGTTAAATCGATGTTTCGAATCCTGCCAAAACCATTTTTTATTATGAACTTCGTGAAAAGGGTAAAGAAAAATAAATAATCAAGGTCACCCAGCACAAGACCTTGCGGTCTAGTAGCGAAGACGATGGTCTCCCAAATGTTAAATCGATTTTTCGAATCCTACCATAACCGTTTTTCATTATGAACTTCGTGAAAACGATAAATAAATTAAATAACCATAACCGTTCAGCACAAGTTTCGCAGTCTAGTGGCGAAGACAATCATCTCCTAACTAGTAAATCGATGGTTCGAATCTTGCCATGAACTTTTTCATTATGAACTTCATGAAAAGAATAAATTAAACTAAATAACCATGGCCGTTCAGCGCAAAACCTTGCAGACAAGTGGCAAAGTCAATTGTGTCCCAAGTGGTAAATCGATGGTTCAAATCCTGCCATGACCTTTTTCATTATGAACTTCGTGAAAAGAATAAAGTAAACTAAATAACCATGGCCGTTCAGCACAAGACTTTGCAGACTATTGGCAAAGACAATTGTCTTCCAAGTCTTAAATGGATGGTTCGAATCCTGCTATGACCTTTTCTTTATGAACTTCGTGAAAGGATAAAGTAAACTAAATAACCATGGACATCCAGCAAAAGACCTTGCGGTCTAGTGGCGAAGACGATGGTCTCCCAAGTGTTAAATCGGTGGTTCGAATCCTACCGTAACCGTTTTCATTATGAACTTCGTGAAAAGGATAAGTAAATTAAATAGCCATAACCGTTTAACGCAAGATCTTGCAGTCTAGTGGCGAAAACAATCGTCTCCCAAGTAGTAAATCGAAGGTTCGAATCCTGCTATGACCTTTTTTATTATGAACTTGGTGAAAATAATAAATTAAATAACCATCGCCGCTCAGCGCAAGACCTTGCAGTCTAATGGCTAAGACAACTGTCTCTTAAGTGGTAAATCGATGTTTCGAATCTTGCTAAAACTTTTTTTATTATGAACTTCGTGAAAGGATAAAGTAAACTAAATAACCATGGTCATCCAGCACAAAACCTTGCGGTCTAGTGGAGAAGACGATGGTCTCCCAAGTGTTAAATCGATGTTCGAAACCTACCGTAACGTCTTTCATTATGAACTTTGTGAAAAGGATAAATAAATTAAAATAACCATAACCGTTCAGTGCAGGATCATGCAGTCTAGTGGCGAAGACAATCGTCTCCCAAGTAGTAAATCGATGGTTCGAATCCTACCATAACCGTTTTTCATTATGAACTTCGTGAAAACGATAAAGTAGATCAAATAACGTAGCCATTCCCCGAAGAACTTGTGGTCTAGTGGCTAACACAAGTGTTAAATCTATGTTTCGAATCGTGTCAAAACCATTTTTTATTACGAACTTCGTGAAAGGATAAAGTAAACTAAATAACCATGGTCATCCAGCACAAGACCTTGTGCTCTACTGGTGAAGACGAAGGTCTCCTAAGTGTTAAATCGATTTTTCGAATCCTACCATAATTTTTTTTCTTTATGAACTTTGTGAAAACGATAAAGTAGTTAAATTAATATAGCCATTCCCCCGAAAAACTTTTGGGCTAGTGGCTAAGACAATTTTCTTCCAAGTGTTAAATCGATGTTTCGAATCCTGCCAAAACCATTTTTTATTATGAACTTCGTGAAAAGGGTAAAGAAAACTAAATAATCAAGGTCATCCAGCACAAGACCTTGCGTCAGTGGCGAAGACGATGGTCTCCCAAATGTTAAATCGATTTTTCGAATCCTACCATAACCGTTTTTCATTATGAACTTCGTGAAAACGATAAATAAATTAAATAACCATAACCGTTCAGCACAAGTTCTCGCAGTCTAGTGGCGAAGACAATCATCTCCTAAATAGTAAATCGATGGTTTGAATCTTGCCATGACCTTTTTCATTATGAACTTCATGAAAAGAATAAATTAAACTAAATAACCATAGCCGTTCAGCGCAAAACCTTGCAGACAAGTGGCAAACCAATTGTGTCCCAAGTGGTAAATCGATGGTTCAAATCCTGCCATGACCTTGTTCATAATGAACTTCGTGAAAAGAATAAAGTAAACTAAATAACCATGGCCGTTCAGCACAGACCTTGCAGACTATTGGCAAAGACAATTGTCTTCCAAGTCTTAAATGGATGGTTCGAATCCTGCTATGACCTTTTCTTTATGAACTTCGTGAAAGGATAAAGTAAACTAAATAACCATGGACATCCAGCAAAAGACTTTGCGGTCTAGTGGCGAAGACGATGGTCTCCCAAGTGTTAAATCGATGGTTCGAATCCTACCGTAACCGTTTTCATTATGAACTTCGTGAAAAGGATAAGTAAATTAAATAGCCATAACCGTTTAACGCAAGATCTTGCAGTCTAGTTGCGAAAACAATCGTCTCCCAAGTAGTAAATCGAAGGTTCGAATCCTGATATGACCTTTTTTATTATGAACTTGGTGAAAATAATAAAGTAAATTAAATAACCATCGCCGCTCAGCGCAAGACATTGCAGTCTAATGGCTAAGACAACTGTCTCTTAAGTGGTAAATTGATGTTTCGAATCTTGCTAAAACATTTTTTATTATGAACTTCGTGAAAGGATAAAGTAAACTAAATAACCATGGTCATCCAGCACAAAACCTAGCGGTCTAGTGGAGAAGACGATGGTCTCCCAAGTGTTAAATCGATGGTTCGAATCGTACCGTAACCGTTTTTTATTTATGAACTTTGTGAAAAGGATAAATAAATTAAATAACCATAACCGTTCAGTGCAAGATCATGCATTCTAGTGGCGAAGACAATCGTCTCCCAAGTAGTAAATCGATGGTTCGAATCCTGCGATGACCTTTTTTATTATGAACTTCGTAAAAATAATAAAGCAAATTAAATAACCATCGCCGCTCAGCGTATAAGACCTTGCAGTCTAATGGCTAAGACAACTGTCTCTTAAGTGGTAAATCGATGTTTCGAATCTTGCCGAAACTTTTTTTTATTATGAACTTCGTGAAAGGATAAAGTAAACTAAATAACCATGGTCATCCAGCACAAGACCTTGTGGTCTAGTGGCGAAGACGATGGTCTCCCAAGTGTTAAATCGATGGTTTGAAACCTACCGTAACCGTCTTTCATTATGAACTTTGTGAAAAGGATAAATAAATTAAAATAACCATAACCGTTCAGGGCAAGATCATGCAGTCTAGTGGCGAAGACAATCGTCTCCCAAGTAGTAAATCGATGGTTCGAATCCTCCCATGACCTTTTTTATTATGAACTTCGTGAAAAGAATAAAACAAATTAAGTAACCATCGCCGCTTAGCACAAGCCCTTGCAGTCTAATGGCTAAGACAACTGTCTCTAAAGTGGTAAATCGATGTTTTGAATCTTCCAAAAATATTTTTATTATGAACTTCGTGAAAGGATAAAGTAAACTAAATAACGATGGTCATCCAGCACAAGACCTTGCAGCTAGTGGCAAAGACGATGGTCTCCATAGTTTTAAATCGATGGTTCGAATCCTAGCATAACCGTTTTTCATAATGAACTTCGTGAAAAGGATAAAGTAAATTAAATAACCATAAGCATTCATCACAAAATTTTGCATCCTAGTGGCGAAGACATCGTCTCCCAAGTATTATATCGATGGTTCGAATCCTGCCATGACATTTTTCATTATGAACTTTGTGAAAAGAATAAAGTAAATTAAATATCCATGGCCGTTCAGCATGTCTTCAGCAGGCTGTCTTTTAAGTGGTAAATCGATGTTTCGAATCCTGCCAAAACCATTTTTTTATGAACTTCGTAAAAGGGTAAAGTAAACTAAATAACCATGGCTATCCAGTACAAGAACTTGTGGTCTAGAGGCGAAGACGACTGTCTTCTAAGTGGTAAATCGATGTTTTGAATCCCGCTAAAAGGGACTGAACAGAGGGACTGGGCATCGCTGTCAATCTAATGTTAATTAGGGAGGACCTATATTCATATATTCTGTTACGCCAGGATGATTTTTATTGAAAGTGAGTTGTGTTCAAAAGAAATTAGCCAGGCACAGCAGATATGAATATGGTCCCCTCAATTAACGTCAGATTGACGCCAATTGGTGGGGAAGGGGTGAGAAGATGGTCGTGGGGTGAGAGCAAAAAGGAAGGACGACAGGTTGATAAAAAGAGAGAATAGTTGATAGGGAACGCTGTAGAAGGGACAACATAAACCAGACAACAAGGAAACAGCCAAACAATCGTTGCCTTCACAAACTTGATAGTATGTGTAAAGAAGGGGGTGTCAAAAATGGCCAAAAATGCGCCACGTAATTTGTAAACAACCACTAAGAGGTGTGAAAAATTTGCTTTGCCATATGTTGACAAATGGACATCGTATACTAATTGGTTTAGTAAAAACGCATAGAAGAACGATGTTTCAAAAGCCTCTGTATGGGAAAACTTTTTTTACTGCGGAAAAATGTCCACCATGACCCACCATGTTTCTGCACACGTAGCATTGCTGAAATCTTTAAATTTTCAAACTCTTCATTCGCTCGTAATTTGCTAAATATTCTAGATGTATTGCATGTAGGCAATGCAAACCATGAAAATCATCATTTTATGGAGTGTTTGGGTATAATGGCATTTTCCTTCCCCTTACAAAATTGGTATACAACCCATCATCATTTCGCCCACGGAGTTAAAGGTTTGTTTACAGTGTGGAGAAAACAAATTGGTTCAATTAGATTTTGTCTGCGGTGAACGAAATCATTTCCTAATTCAGCGCCGTCAAAAGAAATTATAATAATATATATATATATTATATATATTATATATATATATATAATATATATATATATATATATATATTATATATATATATATATAATATATATTATTATATTATTATATATATATTATATTATATTATATATATAACTATATATTATATACCTTGCTGTCAGGATATGAAGATAAAGTGGTCAAGTAATTATTATATACCTTGCTGTCAGGATATGAAGATAAAGTGTCAAGAACTATTTTAAGAGAACTTTAGCAGGTAGAAGAAGAGGACACAAAGTTGAGCTAATAGTAAGTGATAGGAAAGATTTTGCTTCATGTGTAATTTTAAGAAGGGGCAATTGACAATTTCCTTTAATTATGGAGAATGGAATGTACATGGATTCCCCCAACATAGCTAATTTTAATTACTCTTTTTATATAGGAACTACAAATATGCCCATGTTCAATGTTTTTATTTTTTGGCTGATTTCAAGCTAAAAATAATGTGCGGTATATTACATGTGTCAGCAGTGTATCGCTGAATTAATTTCTGGAGATGAATGTGACCTTTCATAGGATGGGGGTTTTAATGTTGAAATTTGATTCATACCGTAAATTTATATACTTTCTGTTTATATTAATTTGATTTGTTTACTCTTTTGAACATTGTTTATATGTTGATTGAATTGCTGTTGAAATCATGTACTATTATGATAGCTTTTGTACAAAAATCCATTTTAATGTTTACAAATGAAAGAAAAAAAATTATTTCATTACTGTTGGTGTGCATTTGTATGTAGGTAAATTAAATAGTGTATCTGCAGTCTGTTGGTAGTTACTTATTCACACTTTATTACTGTATCATGTAATGCCGTGCTCCATAAATGCAAATCTTGCTTGCAAACTGAGCATTTACGGTATGTAGCCTGTGTGACCTTCATGTAAAGACAACAAACAAATAACTCTAAATTTGTCCAAGCTTCCCCCACCCGCCTCCCCCGTGCTTGCCGACATTTTTGGGAAATGAAATATTAACCCATTAAGTGCCAGCACTTTTCACATGACGAGTAAAATTGTCTGGTGTTAGACAGAGCAAATACTAAAGGTAGGGTGCATCAGGGCACAATGCCGTTTAATGGGTTAATTAGTAGATTTTCAGAATTTTGTCGGTAATTTTTGGACAAACACCCCCTGTCGACATGTCTTTATGACGGCCCTGATAGCTTAGTGTTCATATGTGCACCTCCCATCATTCCCATATCACAACAAATGAAGTCATTTGCCAGAATAATTTAATAAAAAATTTATTTTTCAAGTCAAATTCATAAAAAAGATTAATACATTAGCAAAAAGTTCACAAAAGGTTTGGCCGCATGCCCTGGCTACCCTGCTGCTGTTCTGTTCTCCAGCAGTTTAAGGTTTTCATCCGCTGGAACATAATTCACAAGAACACTGGCAGTTGAGTAACCCAAGTTGGCCAAGCTAATCAAACCTACTTAAACACAAGATTTTTCCCTGAGGAAACACTTGATACAATCAACCTCCTAAGCTTATCTGCACAGAATCTACACTTAACATCTGACATGCACACCTTCTGCAACCCACAATAACAGTATGCCAAATCTCCAGAGCTTACTTGTTTGGGAATATATGACTTGGCACAAGAATGATCAGATCTCTCATTAGGAAGGTTAAAACCTCTCTCCCTGAGCCAGATTAAGGATACAAACTCATGTCGGAAAATTTGTTCCCATCTGGAAACAAAATTGGTATTCCTGCTGTATTTTGCAATGAAGACATGTTTTGCCTCTCTTCCTTCCATTGAGTTAATACCGTTGCCAAGGTCATATTTGTCCTTCATGTACTGGGTATGGGCAGGAACAATATTGCCTATTGTCCAAACAGTGGGATTTACTTGAAAGAACAGAGCATTTGCCCGGAAATAGTCTCGACAGAGATTGGTAAGCTTCTTTATCTCATCATTTGAAATATTTATTCGACTGAATATCGAAACACAATCTCTAAGAAGAAGGCAAATGTATGCAAGAATATGCAGAATAGTTTTCTGCCTACCAGGCTCAGAAATAGGTTCAATATATGAAATTAATTTCATGAAATGCAGGAGAAAAAGTCTTGACTGCTTGCCAGTGAAGCGATATTCAAAACTTTTTCCATTAGCACCAGTTTCATCAAACCACTTGATGATCTTATTCGCTAACCTTGATAAATTGCATTCACGCATGGAAAGGATGTACATTTTAAATGGAGAGTTTGAAGGAACCTGAGCAAAAGAATTCACCTTCTGTCCAAGCTTTGTCATTGCAATTACTTCATAAAGCAACAACCTATGGGTAAGTGCACAAGCATTGTTTTTTAGGTGAAGCGGGTCTACATGAGCCCGATCAATCAACCTTCCAACAATGGGTTGAAATTCCTGGCGGCTTTTCAACTGGGCAATGAAGGATGTTACCTTAGATCTTACTGTGGCTGGTGCCAATGGTTTTTTGGCCATAGTTTTCTTAAAATCTTCAACCTTGTTTGCAGCAGAGACCCTGTCTTCATATTTCCAGGGCTTCCACATTTCCTTCCCAGAAAAACTGAAAGAACCTGCAAGAGAACTCATATTATGGGTGCTTACATTTGCAAAGGTAGAAAAGAAAGTGGCTGCGTTTGATAGTTCTCCACCAAAGAATGCCAACATCTTCATGTCGTTAGGCATTTCTGAGACATGAAATCTTACATTAACCATCTCACCACCACACTCAACCTGAAAGGTACTTTTCTCCAAAACACTAATATCACTCAAGCACTTTTGTAGAAACCGACGCACTGGCACACAATCCTCTTTACAATTGGCTCCAAACAATAGATAATTCTCATTGCTGCTTAGCACTTTCCTGCCTAAATTAAGAAAACTAACTAACCAGCAACACGAAGTGTCATCTTTTTCAAATGGTGCCCCATCGCCTCCAAGTGAAATATTGAAAGTGTAAGTTTGTTTCTTAAAGCATACAAGCTCATACCTCTTTCGACACACTAAGTAGTATCTAGCAAGAATAAGAACTATCTCCTGAATATTTCTATACACCCCATCAACTTTGTCAATTTCATCTAGACCATCACAAAGTGTTTCCCTAATGGAATAAAGTTTACCAATATCTATTGATTTAATATAATGTGCAAGCTTATGGTAAGGCAACAGTCTCGGAATAGGGCAGTTATTGATTTTTATACGAAGAGACTTTGCTTCATTACTCTTTTTGTAACTACTTGCCCTATAAACATTACGATACTTTTTTACCCATTATACCGCCACTATAATACACAGCGATACTTCTTGTCATGTTATCATTTGACTTTTCATAATCATTTATACCTTTCTGTAATATCTTAGGAATTACTCTTTTAACTGTTTTAACATTTGTTGAAAAAACATTAACTAAAAGTTTTTCAGAACATTTTGTTATTGCTGTGTCACACAGACCAACTTGGCCTGGTAAATTTGAGTGATTAGTAGCCCCATGAATCTGACATGCTGCCTCAAATGTCTCTGAACTCCTCCTTCTTGAAGTAGCTAGACTAACTGTACTATTTGCACCAAACTGAGTGCGGTTTCTCATTCTTATTGAGGTTGATCTCTCTGAAATAAATCTTTTCTTCCTAGGTGGCTCTGAACTACCATGACCTGCTCTACCTGCTCTATTCACTTCACTGATAACATCACCCCCTTCCTCAATATATTTATCAAGGTTTTCAATCTGAAGGCAATTATGAATTTTATTTAGAATGTGTGCAGCAGGAAAAAAAATACAAAAGCCAATATAATATACACAGCCAAAAACACCCAAGTTGCAACAAGTCTGCTGCAGGCCTGTTGCAACTTGTTGTATCAAACTGATATCTGATGTGTTCGCATGGCTTGCATCAGCTTGTTCAGACAGGGCTGTTACAAGTTGTCAACAGACTTGCTGCAAGTCGTCAACAGACTTGATGCAAGTTGTTCTCATCAGACCTGATGCAAGTTGTCAACAAACCTGTTAGAAGTTACAACAGACTTGCTGCAAGTTGTTCAATCAGACTTGTCAAGCTTGGGATTGACAAGTTGCATCAAGACTGCTAATTATGACAAGTTGCAACAAGACTGATTTTCACAGGCTTGTCGCAACTTGTTGAAATTAACCAGCTTTTTGCAACCGGTTGATAACTTGAAACAAGCCGGTAAAACTGACAACTTGCAACAAGTCTGTGGCGTTTCTGGCTGTGTAGTAGAGTACCAGTCCGTGAAACATGCTGCTCAGGTCTACATTCAAAGCACAATCAAATTAATATTTATATAACTCAATTTTTTAAAAAAATACACTAAATTTTGCATCTATTCGTCTCATTCTCTCACGTTTTGAACAAAGTTCCTTCTCTTTCTGAGCTAATTGCACATCTGTTTCCTGAATAGCTTTTGTTTCTTTTAAAACATTGTCCCATTTCTCCTTCTGCAAGACCATATATTTCCCAACAGGAAATCTGTTGTATCGCCTCTTCCTTACACCACTTGAGGCAGCCATGCTAGAAACATGATAAAATCCATCAAAATACAAGGAAAATAAGCGCTTTCTTGCCAAACAAAAAACATACGATCGAAGAACAATACCTAAGCGTTAAGTATTTGCCAAAGAACAAGCACAACAACGTAGCTGCCCAAAGTTTAATGAAGCCAAACATACCATTGTGTGTACTCAATGTGAATACCAAAACAATTCTTCAAAATAGGGTATCTACTTGCACGTAAAAAGTAGGTCAAATTAAATCTTTTCTCTGCATATTTGGTATCAAACGGGAGATTTTGATCAGCTCTACTTCGCTCATCGACTCAATTTTCTGAACAGTAAAAAGAGGCCTTATGGGAAGGCGTAAAAGTGGAGATAAAATCGAAATTCCTTGTTTTTCCGTATTAAAAAAACTCGAACCCAGTTTCCCAAAAATTGCGGGTCGCGACCGACACGATCTACGTGAGCGAATTTATTCCAGCCAGTGCCCGCCGTGGTACCTCTAACATGAGTGCAACCTTTCGTTCACTGCAATGTAATTTATAACCACTAAACTTCTACACAAAAATATGGCATATGTTGATGTTGAAATAGTTTCGAAACGTTAGCTTCAGTTAGCTTATCACTTTACTAAGAACCCACTTATTAAATTAGAAAAGGAATATGGACCTAACTTTTTGAAGACAGAGGGGAGGGGGGGCATTGATACTATGATGAATTACGATTTTGAATTTATTGCGAATAGTTTCATTTTAGGGAATGAGGTATAATTAACCCGAACATACCATATCACTTCCACTTTTATGACCAGCAAAGTCTTTGTAGAACTTTTAAAATATAATAATCAGTGGTTAATTGACAGATTGTACAATACAGTAAAACAAAGGTACGAAATAATAAAAATTACACTTCCTTACTAAAGCCTCTGTGATAAGGTCTTCTCTGCGCTCAGTAGAAATTGTAATATTCTGAGTCTTTTGCCTGCTTTGTCTATAAAACAAAAACAGTTTTTTTACAAATTACCAGCAGTTGTCAGTTTTATTTTATCTCAAGATTGACAACTGACCTTTTCTCCCACCAATGATAACTTCTGTTGGTGCCTTCAAGCTTGGCAAGATGTTTAGAAAATCTTTGAAAGCCCAATAAAATATTTTTGAAAATTTGTCAGTTAATAACTTACTCCATGTGGTTACCAACCATTCACATGTGCAATGACAAAACTAGATTGAGAACTTTATGGCTGCAGTTATATTCCAGTTGCCAAAATACATAGAAAGACAGAATGATAGTTGTCAGGTGTTGAAATCCTACATACAATAATTTGCATGAAATTATGGAAATGATAATAAAATCCTAAAAGGACATAGGATTGATTTCAACATCATTTGTTAGGAAAATCAGCAAAAGAACCTCTATTTTGGAGTTGGTCTGAATTCTTGACATTTTGCCAAAACTTTCTAATAGTTGTTTATCATAACAAAGAGCTATTATATATGTTAGGCATTTGCAAGCAAATTCCAATTTGAAACCACAGGATCATGCAGCAATTATATTGTATCAATATGGTGGAAGATAGGAAGTCAGGATACATATCACGTCAGATAAGCCCAGGTTGCAAAAGACATCTTAATCAAAATTTACATCTAAATGACTTTGACAAACATTGACACTCAGGTATTAAAGTCACATACTCGGTTAGAAAACTTGTAATTTGTAATAACAAAAATATTACAATTACCTGGTATTATTTAATATACCAGAGCAGTACTTGAGTGTGAAAGTACAAAAGTATCCAGAACTATTACACTTACTCAAAATCGAAAACATTCGATTGCAATTCCGTTATGATCTTTGGCGCATACCCGATTCGTGAACTTTGACGTCGGGCGCGTGATGAAAGGACTGATGAAATATTATGTGGCAGATCACTAATGAGGGTTATAAGGCCGTGTTACGAGTAACGAAATATATTGTAATAATTAAATAAATATGTAATGCATAATTATACGGCACTAATAATATAATGCTACCATTAAATTGTTCTACGGTTCTACGGTTTTATGGTTTTATTGTTTGATGGTTCTACGGTTCTATGGTTCTATGGTTCTATGGTTCTACGGTTCTACGGTTCTACCGTTCTACGGTTATATGGTTCCATGGTTCTATGGTTCTACGGTTCCAGGGTTCTACAGTTCCAGGATTCTACGGTTCCATTGTTCTACGGTTCTATGGTTTTACAGTTCTATTGCAATGAATACGAAATTTTCTATAAATCTCTAATAAAGTATATTATTTACTCTCTTTTCAGTTTACACTGTCTTAAAATTCGTAAAAAACTAAAAACGATTGTTAATAAATCCAAAAAAGGCAAAGCGAGACGATGTTTGAAATTTCAAATTAAAATTTCGCCTTTCTCTCGTTGTACGGTTGGTTGCCGCGACACTATATCCCCAAATATGTCGATTATGCGTCCACTCTGACTCTTACTCATTATTATATTTCGGTCAGTGGATGCATTTACGTAACATTGGTTCACAAGGGAATGAGGGATATTTACTGTCAACAATCAGGCGTATAAAATTAATTTATCAAACCATGGAAGAAAAACAAAATATTTCACCTATGATAATTTGGAAATATCCCTTCCTTGCTGACTCAATTGTGGTGGAAGAGTAAGTGATAACCTTGTTGATGTACATAATCTTTACGATTATTTATGTTTACCACCTCTATGATACTTTAAGAAATGGATCTGACTTGTTAAACATATCAATAAATATATTTTTTCTGATACAGGGTTCATGGAGCATAAGAATGCCTGGGGTAGAAACAATTTAAGAAAAAATCCTGCACTTTAGCTTGTTACAGAGGTAAGTTTGCTTTTAGTTTACAGCTTTAATATTGATATAAGGTACTATAATTCTTGTTGACAAACTATCCAAGCTGATAATTGACTGCCAAATTTCTTTGTTCGACATACCCATGTGTGCTACTTCGCTACTTTTTAGTTACCTGCCATATTTTGTATAAAATTCTCATTGATATTTTAGTTAATTGACAGAGTATGGGTTTTAAATTACCAGTAGAGGAATTTTCTTTCACAATGTATCTAGCAAACTCTATTAATTCTTTTTCAGGTAAAAGCAGAATTTTAAAGAGTAAACCACAAGTTAATCCATGATATTATTGGCAAATTTCAATCCATTGATTGAGAAAAATATTTTGGACTATGCCAAGAAATGTAACAAGAAACTACATTTGTTCTTATAAACAGAGTGGAGAGAGCAATTACTGGGAAATCAGGTAAGTCATGCAATTAATAATAATTTGCCCAAACCAATGGCAAAATTATAGTATTATAGCAATACAGGCTATTGCTACATGAAATATGCCTATTTATAATCTAACATAATCTATCTTGATAAACAATTTTTTTAACAGACATCCAGAGCACAGTTGCTTAGATTTTGAAGGAATTATTGAAGAAGAATGTAGGAGAATCTCAGTCTCTCTTTTTTAAGATTTGTTCAGTAAGTGTAAGAACCTTTGTGGGCTGACTTTGTTTTTTAAATACTTTTAAAGTCCTTCTAAAAAACATTGGTTTCTTATTAAAGGTTGTTGATTCCATAGATCAGGATAATGATTCAGAAGACATTTCAGACGTTCAAACTTTGATGATTGCGGTGGAGGGCAAATGTTATCCTATCGAAGAGCACTCAACCTTATTTTATCCACTAAACATGGAGTACATTGCTGGTGTGGCAAATGGAAACTGCTCTGGTCGGCAAGCCTTAGGACAAAAACTTTTGAAGGACGTTAAGTACACTAGACATTTTATACATTCTTGTACATAGATTTTCCTGTCACAGCATATGTAGAAATAAATATTTTCAAGTCGCATTTTGTATACTTCGTATGATTATATAGCTTATGCTATTTAGTCGCTCCAATGCTAGCGCCAAAAGTGCAAAAACTAAACCACACAAACTTCGGGTGTTAAATAAGACGATGTAACCCTTACAAAAATGTTCTATAGAATATTCCATTAAAATTCTCTACTGAATATCCTATAGAATATTCTAAGGGATTTTGGAACCTATTCTATGGAACGTTCTACAACATGTTCTATAGCACCTTTAATAGAATATTCTATAACATATGCCATGTTTTATAGAATATTCAATAGAATATCCTTCAGAACATTCATTAGAATGTTCTATAGAATACTGGTATTCTATGGAACATTCTAACACATATTCTATGACATCCTATATGAAATGTTCCATAAAATATTTTCAATCTATGGAATATTCCATTAATGATCCTATTGAATATGTGATAAAATGCTCCATAGAATATGTATTCTATAGTATATTTTATAGGATAATCTATTAAATATGCTATTGGATGATAAATGGTATATTCAACATTCGTCCATTTTTCGACTTTGAAATATATCACTTTATAACAACATAATCAAAACTTCTTTCTACCAAGAGTGAGATATACAAACAAATAAAATATTCCCAAATATATGTAACAAATTTATTTACTTAACGTTCAATTGATGCAAAGATTTAATGAAAATCCCTTGCTTAAATTACATATAAATAAATCTAGAGATTAAAGAAATTGAAATACATATATTATACAACAAAGAATAAAAAACAAGTCCTATAAGTGTCCATATAACTTTAATCTGCATGTAGAACTCTAGTTCTGGTAATTAAGTCTGTCAAATAATCATTTTGTTTTGTGGATAAAACAACTGCAGCCGGTTGTTTGAAGGCTGTTTAGCTTAAATGGTAGTTAAGTGAAAATTATATACATTTCACACATTTTGAAGAGGATTCAATTGAAATATTATGCTCTAAGTAATTAAAAACAATATGGTGTCACTCAAATTGAAATATTTTAGCTTGGTTTTTTATGAATGTATAAATTTATTCAATATTTTCTAGATAAAATTATTACCATACTGCAGTTTTCCCACCAAATAAAATGACTGTGCAAGAAAATAGCAAAAATATAACTAGGCTATTATATTAAATATATTTACATGTACAGAACATGTAAATAGTAGAAAATGGAATGTCATATAGTTACTGATGTCCAGATGCTTTCAACTTGGTTTTCTCAACTTGCACAATATTATTAATCTTTGGTGCCATAACTTGTCATATGTCAGCCTCTTTTCCCTCAAACCTTTTTGCACCATACTTTAGACACAGCTACAAAAGGTAAAACTCATCAATAACTGAACCAAGATATGTATAAAAGATATATTAACTTAGACCAGACATAATTACTAACAATTAATTATACTGCTTACCATACATACTCTTAACTTTCTCTGGCTCTGGTTTTGCATCCTTTTCTTTGAATTAAGCTAGGCATTTGAAGCCTTTCCAGTGATGGAATGAGAGCAAAGTTGTTCTTGCATCCACGGCACTGCATAAACAAAACCTTTCACATTTAATATTGCTTTAATAGAGCTCCATTTTGACCTTTGGTTAGTGTGATGCTTGGACAAAAGGAAATCTGTAAATTTTAACAGTAAACACACAATTAAACACTTGAGGCCTAGCTTATATTTAATTCAATTTTAATGATATATAAAATTTATCTAGAGCTAGTGCAAATGTCTTGACAGAAATAATTTTTAGTTGGAATGGCTCTATTTATAGTGGTATAAATAAAAGGTGTAAATAAAATGTTCAAATAAAAAGTTTAATCTAAAGGTGAATAAAAATTTATGAGATTAATTATAATGGTATACAGAACATATGTTGCCTATACAAACATATAGCATTTATAGCATATACGAAACACACTCACCACTGAATTCCAATACTTTAGCTACACATGTTGTTGTATAGATGGGTCAATAAACTTTTGATTATTTTCTTAACTTTAGAAATTTCTCATTGCCATGGCCTTTCTTTCTCACGATCCTAGTCACCTTTCAGGCATTCACGAAATTATCCATATCTTCTGATTCTTCTCGCATACTACAGCGCGTTTCACCACCCTCCTATGATTCCTCTTTGACAAATTCAAAGAATGCGTATTTTATGTTAAAATACGAAAGAAAAACGCACTAAATTCTACCAGTATCAGTTACAAAGGTTGAATCAACGGATGACAAACTACATACAAAGACGCGCTCAAAATTTGAAAATAATGCGTGGCGGTTAAACAAGTCCCACATAACCTTGCGGCCTTGTTTGGGCAAAACGCCCGCCATCTAACCTGCGAACGGGCATATTATGAAACAGATATGAGATATGTCATATGTGTGAAATATTCGTGATTTGTCTTTACAAAACGAATGATTTCTGCTGAGAATTTTAACTTTAAGACTTCAAAAGTATGTTGAGAGAACCTTACAAAAAATGCGAATATAATTCTCGACCAATGAATAGTGTACTAAAAATGTTATATTTTAAATTGCATAAAGGTCTCATTCTGTATAACATATATTCTATAGAATATTGTGTACAGCATGTTCTATAGAACATATTATTGGATATTTAATGTGAATGTGCAATAGAATATTCTATAGCATCTCTAAATTCTATAGAATATTGTGTACAGCATGTTCTATAGAATATATTTTACTGTGAATGTGCAATAGAATATTCTATAGCATCTCTAAATTCTATAGAATATGGCAATGGAATATGCTATAGGATAAGAAGTCCTATACAATATTCTATGGGATTTAGAATATGTTATAGCATATTCTATAGGATTCTATAGAACATTTTCGTCAGGGAAAAACTGATGTGTAGGTTAAAATAACAAAAAATAGACATCGCCTTAAAGGTTTTGTTTAAATCAGCATTTGTTTGTCAATAATTCGATTTTCTATCGATCTACTTATTAAATTTCAACATGACACTTGCCAAGCAAGTTACGTCATGCGCACATTGGGCAAAAAAACGTGTGACTCGATTTGGCTTCAGTTTCATATCTGTATTACAAAACAAACACGACAAAAAATGTTGGCTTACATGATTTCACTACATTTCATTATCTATAGGTATTATTTACAAACATTTAAAAAATGTACTATTAAGTTAAGCATGCCGTCACACTAAAGAGTCAAAAGAAACATATGCATATAAATACCTATATAGGTGATTACAACAATTTTAGCAAGTATACAAATAAGTTGTACCATATAGCAAAATTTATAGGTATGGATAACAATTTTCATAGCATGGATGAGTTACAAGCAAGCATGTTGAAGCAATAATAATGTTACAATATATAAATTATATTACTACCGTTTTTTTATGCAATCAAAATGTTCAACAGAGCTTATCTCTTTAAGTCATCCGGCTGCCAATAGTCCAGGTGATGAACAGTTTTTGACTTTTGATACCATGTCAGAGTCATCCATAAAGAACAATGGGCTGGCATAAGAACATATATTTAGCATGATATGAATACATGTATCTTTTACAGATAGTACCACATAAAATATGGTATGTATTCATGGAAAAACTAGATTTAGGCTAATCATTATTATAATATAATGTCCTCTTTGATCTAAAACTTCCTAATTATCAGATTTCCTCAGTTACCATTGGTCTCTCATTTATTTATTGAGTCCCCTCATGTCTTTCCCCATGCAATGTTGCAAAATTCTGTTCTAATCTAAAAGGACAAAAATAATGAATTAACAAGGCTAGCAATATAGCCACAGCAATGACAGCATTATTAGTGTCATCATCAAGACAATAATAACTCAAGGATAAAGGAACATTATGCTGACTTTCTTCGCCTGGCACCAATAAAGTACTTATTGAGTGCCATTGTGCCAGAAATTTGAACACTTTTAATATTAACGGCAACGAAATGTCAATGTTTACCTTAATCCCTTTGTCTCAAATGTAAAAATTGCAAAATCGATCTCTTGGTAAATGAAAAACCAGATGGTTTTCCTGAAAAATCAACGCAACGGCTGGCAACCTAATAAGATTTTTGGAATCTTAATTCATCCCAGAAGCAGGGCAATATGGCCAATAATGCAAGGAAAATGCTTGTTTTTTGAAGCAGAGACATTGTGTGAGAATTACCGGTGTTTTTTTAGTTCTTTTTATGGCATCACCCTTGAATACTCCACCAAATCCACCTTCACCAATCAAGCCATTGTCGATATAGTAATAAATCGCTCCTGAAAGTCAAAAGCAATTGCTTGTCAATATAACTGAACAACTAAAGAAATATGTGAAGTAAAATGGATTTTAGAATAAAAACGCAAACTCTAAAAATTTTTGTAGCGATAGAATCGGCTTGCCTTTTGACTTGCAAACTTCAACAAAGTTTTCCCCATCGACAACTCTAGTGACGCCTGGCACAATTGAAGGTTGGGAAGGTTTGAGAAAATAAATGGGCTTACCAAAGGATTGTTTTGAAATTAAACTTTCATAAATCCCTGTCTTTCCCATCGCTGGTAGTGAAGTTTGTGTTTCATCGAGTTTCGGCCGACTTTGTAGTCTCAAAATCCACGAAGTATCTCTGGTTGGTCTTCGAACCACAATCTGAACCCATCCTTTACCAACGCAACTGCACCCATTGCTTGAGTCACAAGATTTCTGTACTGAGCCTACGGTACCAGTGGCCTTTAAATCGCGGGTAAGAAGGTCAGTTGCTTTCGTATCGAATTTTGTGTTTGACACCTGGCTAGAATCATTTGCACGAGCTTTGCTATCAGTTGAACAAGCCTGGAAATGTCAAATACGTTACTAAGAGCTTTCACTAGAAGAATATTAAAACTTGGTCGCTCTTGCAAATATATTTTGTTGTTTAAGCATGAATACGCTGGGCAAACAGCGTATGCGAATTTAAACAATGATACTCAAAGCATTTTCCTTACCTGACTAATTGAGGCCTTGTTTTTGTTTCTCTTAAGCTCAACTTTTAAAACCTCAGGCTCCGTGCCCTTCTGCAGTGAATCATCTCCCACAAACACTTTTCCTGCCGAACAATATGCGCATGACATGTTCGAAGTTTCCCGGTTGTTGACTGTAACCGTGATCAACCCATTGCCAAGCAACCATCTTCTTGACGCTCCATTGTGCAGGAGTCGTTCAACAACTGCACTTCTATAACCAGAGAGGTGCTGAAATCACCTCACACTCGCCTGCACTGTTTGTCTAGAATAAGCTAAACTCTGTATGAAAGGTATCTGTATGAAGCACAAATTACAGATCCTTTTATTACAAATTACAAGGCTAAAATCTGCGTTTGAAGGTAATATTAAGCACAAACTTCAAATATTAGTTGTAACCTCAGAATTACTGGTTAAAACTGGCCTTGGAAGAACATTAGTTTTATTTGTGACCAATATTTCTTCCGTTTCTCGCAATCCGCGCACGTTATATCAACAGGTAAGTTAACGGACCAGGCAAAAGTCCCTGCTTTAATTCGGGCACACACACAACGATTTTACGGTAATTGGTCCATTTAGGTTTATACATATAGGCAGCCCTTGCCCAGACATGTTTTCCTTCTCGCGGCGCTTGCGCCTCGCGCGTGTACGCCAGTCTAATTGGTCTAATATTATGACCACTGAGCATAGGAACCCCAATAAATATTGTTGAAAGAAAAAGTAAATAGTCCAGTTACGGTTGCAAGTTCAGTAACGTCAGTGATCGCGAAGCATATAAATATATAGTTATTGAGAAGGATGGAAACTCTTGTAATAATATAAACATACATACGAATTTCACTCGCAAAATTTCATATCAAAACAACGAGAATCCCTCAAATAAATTATCACAAATACATTTTAGATACTCGAACAATAAATATTCCATTAAAAATATTTTAAAAAGCAAATGAAAATGCACAAAAAATGTACAAAACTTTTGCCTATTTGCCGAAAAATATCGTGGAACCATGCGAGATATAAAATGCGGTTTGAAGAACGAATCTGATTGGTCAAAAAAATAAACAAACGACGTGTGCTTGTCAAGCATCCGCGGGGTAAAGTCAAAGTGTAATTCAAGTTGAAAAAAAACGAGAACACACAAAAAATTAAAGTTTGTAAAAATACAGGTCGAAAATTTATAAATACTTTTTTTATGCGAACGTTTTAAACGCAAATGGGCTAAAATTTCAAGATGACTGCAAAGGTTAAACCGGTTTTTCAACTTGAATTAAGCCAAGGCCTAGTTCTCAGCTCGCAGACTGAGGAAACATTGAAGAATGTTTAAAAAACCACAATGTAAGACATCATGGAAAAATCGCGAGAAATAACATTGAATTTGGCTTACCACAATTCGTATCTCCGATGCAATAGACGTCCGCTACGATTGTCATAATGAGTTTTTATGTGGTACACTAATATATTGAATATTCGTTCTGCAATTACATAATAGGAAAGGGAGAATAAAAAATTATATTTTATATAACACCAGTGTATGATAAATGGAACTGTACAGCAAAATAGGCTATTACTCCTGACAATAATGTTGCACAGAAGCAAGACATTAAATATCTCAGAAATATTTGGGCTAAAGACCCCGGAATACCACTAAACAATAGCAGTTGAAATGATTATTTGAATAGTATATTCCAACCAGCATATAGTTATAACCTGCATTTTTTTATAAGTAAAAACAATAATCAAAATAATACGTTGCTTTGTTATCTCAAATTACTCACCCATAGCAAGATATATTTTAGAAATTCCATATCTTTCATCTTTTTTGGTACTCTGTTGTCTTCGAAATGTCCCAATTTTACATGTTGTCAATCTGTTGTAATTTTAAGTAATTCTTGGGCTAGGATGTGCAAAAGAATCGAAGAAATAGCATTTCATAAGTGCTAAGCGATAATCGTTGGTAAGCACGTGCTTAAGACAAGCTCGAATCGGAACTAGGTCAGAATTTCGGCTTTTTGCCCGAATTTGTTTTCCATATTTTTATTATTGTGAAATATTATTGCCGGTGATGCGATAATTCATATCATCCGGTATGTTTATATAAAAAATCGGCAAAAATCTTCTAAAGGCTCGATTTTGACGCTATATATATAAAATAGTACTGTATATTTGAACTAAACCACTGCAACCGGTTTTCGTTTACATTTTTGGCCAATATCCTAAGGATTAGGCCGCTTTGATGTGTAATATTGAATATATAAAACGCGTGAATATCATACCTGTGAATAGCTATGTATGCATGGCGGTAAAACGCCATATTTCGACTGGAATTTGCAATATTTAGCCTTGAAATTTACTACATTTGCGATTTTGTCAGTTTGTTATATATACTATTATTCCAGGCCATGCCCAATTCGACAATATTCTGAAAGGTTCCGTGATTAAATGTACCACATAATTCAAATGCTACAACAGTTTGAAAGATTTACTTGCCTTTTAAATTCCGACTTTCCTGCTCGATGGGGTTCTAAAGCTGGTGGGGAAATAAAGCCTTTTAATAATGATTGAACTGTATTTTTTTGTGAACTTCATGAGAGAAATAATCGAACAAATACACACATACTGTGATACATTGGCTTGGAATATGCTCCAAAACGTGTGAAATCGAACATTTGTTGTGCAATCACCTTGCAAATATCAAAGAAACGGGATCAAAATTTGAATATAGATTAACCAATCTGATTGGTTTTTATTGAACCAATCATGGAGTACAAAAATTGACCAATGACAAATTGACCTGTGCACAGAAATAACCAATCAAGTTGTCTTAATTTTGCTGAATTATGCAAGAGCCTACAGGCTTTAAAACAGGGCCGTCTGGGACCGTTTTCTTCAGGTAAGTTAGTTCTTTCTTTAGGTAGGATCAAGGTATGTGTAATTATTTTTTTAATAGAAGTAGATCCCCGTGGCCACTCTGTTAGCTAAGAATCTCTGTCCCCGTATCTGGAAACACGGCTCACTGCTTGTCTAACTGTGTTTTGCTCTTCGTTTTCTAGGGAGCTACTAATAATTTTTTTTGTGTTTTTCAGACAAAGACGATCGTAGTTTAGTTTCAGTATCCAACCCTAAGAAGCCACCCCATATCCATGCCGTCAGTTAAACCCCTAGCCGCAATTGCCTTCAGCTAATTGTAAATGCTTCCTTTTCTAGGAACAACTCACCATATTTTTTGTCGTTTCAGCTACAGAGTTAGTGGGTTGTGGGTTGTTGGATGTTGTGTCGTCGGTTGTGTGTTTTGTGTTGTACGTTCGTATTGTCTGCCAGTCGGTTTGCGAGTTGCCCTGTAGCTCTCGCTTTTTCCTGGCCACACAAAGAACACATTTCGGATACTCCTTTTTAGGAGATTGGGTTCGAGTCCCATGAATGTGTCAATTTTGCGCTGATATCTAATGTGGTCAGTCTCTAATACATAAGCACAATCCAACGGACAATCTGCATCCTTTCACCAAACCAAATACAAGTGTTGTTCTCATACAACAGAATGGAACTTCCAACAGAGTAAGGAGTAAACAATACCCAAGAAAAAGTTCTCATAACTTCTCAAACAGGACAGGATGCGGCACTTGTTAATGAAGTATTCTCGATGTTTAAGGGACCCTCTCAGTTAGACGTCCGATCAGAGGATATTTCAAAGTGGTAAGCTGATTTAAGCATGTGATTACTGTGCGAATACTCAACCCATTTTAATAAATATGAGACCACTAAACTCATTGCTGTCTGCTCGTAAAGCGCGCACACAGATAATGTTGATTTTATCTGGAAGTATTTTATAAAATCAACTAGAAATTGTGTTATCTCAAAGAAAAAACATTTACCTATTTGTATAAATTTAGTTCATTTCAAAAGCTTTCCTATAAGGCAAGAAATTTATTGCCGAACTATTACTTTTTAAATTGAATTTTAGAGAAGCGAAAATACGGAAAGCCTTCCAAAAATCTCGCCTAAAAACCTCCAAATATTTCTAGTATACATTGGCACCAATATTTTCATCTATTTTACTTGAAATACAGTCGCTTTGGTGATTTGTAGTGATATTTCCAACAAACGTGTTTACAAATGGAAACTGGAAATGTGCATATAATTATCACCATATTGGCGAAAATTTTACAATTATGACTTCTAGGGACAATTTTACTTCGGAAATCGATTACCGGGCTTATTTTACTCCAACGGGGTAGGCAACCTTACGTTTTTGACACCTTTAACCTCATGTGACAACCACATGTGCGTGCCGCTGAGCAACGCCTCGCTATACACAATAACAAATAAAAAAAGCTATATTTTTCGAGTTTTTCTGCCCATCCTGACTTAAAAACTATCAGAAAAGATAGCTAAAGCCTTTACAGTTTACATGTAACGGTTAAAAGACGACAGGATAAAAATAAAAAAGAAAATAACGAAATTCCAAAGGCGAGTTATATTTTCGTTTTGTAATCCAGTATAATTTGATATAATTTTTAGAGCTGCACTGCAGTGTCAGGTTAACAGCAATATTGATTAATTTCTGGATTAAAACAGAAGCGATTGGGTTAAAGTATTTTTCTTCAGCTATATTTTGGTGGTATTTTTGTGCTTTCTAAATTAGACGTATTAATTTAAACATTAAAAAACCGAGATAATTTCATGATATCTGGTGATGGAAGGCATGACAAGAATTATGCCTACACAATATTTTGCTGTACAGTTCCATATGTCATTCATTTTACACTGATGTTATTAAAAATAGATTTATTTTTCTCTCTTTCCTATTATGTAATTGCCATTTACCAATATACAGGGGTTGGGGGTATTATGTGAATATGAAAGAAAACAGCCTGCATTTTGTTCTGTATATTCTTTTTGTTATAGAAGTCACAAAATACATGCTGTTACTACACAGTATAGGGCCTTGTGATTCATATACAATTATAGTTTCAATTGTGTGAAAGTGATGTTCTTGTAATCTCAATTGTAGATTCTATTGCATATAGAGCGAATTGATATGGCAACATATCTTTGAGAATTGAAGTTTATGGCGGTTCTTCAGGTATGTTCTAGCAATTCACTGAAGTACTATTTGTTCGCTAAGGTATGTTGTCCCATGGTAGCGGTACGCACGAACCTGGAATATCACAATGCTGATAGCCTCACAACTATGGACAATAATATATTAATTTACTTGTTCCTTGTTTCTCAATTTTAGATCAAATAAATTATGGCAACCCAAGAGTCGCTAACAATTATTACCTTTATCTATTCACTGACTACACCTCCATCCATTGCTGTGCCATACATGGATTTGATTGACTGACATACCAAGCAAGGTAAATATTGCAGGCTACATGGTATATGTTCAGTTTATTATTATGTCATATTAAGACTGTTGGACATTATTTTTTTATTCAGTAATTCCCCTATATGGGAATGTGATAAAATTCGAAGTTAACCCCTAGTAAAGATTTCACAAAATCAATTGAAATAACGTTGTACTTCGACTGGTTTCAATTCTGGAGGCCCCATATATGGCACAATTATCTGCATTATCGTTTCATTTTTGTTGATGATTGTTTCGATGGTGTTTTGGTGCCGGAAGATAGAATAATTGATACTAATTATTGCCCCCCGTACTGAAGACACATAACATCCCAGATAATAGCAAAAGTTGTTCGGAATGCGGATAAGTCGACAGGACATGGTCGCTTAAATGAGGCAGCTTCTTGATCTGCACGGAAAAATTACCAGGACCAATGCATTCAAATTGACTTTGGCATAAAAGATGTTGTCGGAGCGATTTCACTCAAAGTCGCCGTATTTATAATTAGTGGGTGAAGAGCTACTCTATATCCTATAGTTCCGACGGGCAAAAATTCGCTCATTACAAAATAAATGGATTAGTCAGGGTTAGCTGGATTAATAAGCAAGGCTCCTACAGATTACCCTCTCACGTTATATGCATCACATCATTTCCATGTGAAAACGTTCGCAGAATGCGCTCTGCTTTCGTAAAACGAAATCACGGACAAAACTCTGAATTGAGATTAAGTTCAATACACAACCGACACAAACCTTTATAAGCGTTTCGTCATCCGAGGAACACAGTAAAACATTTTGTTGCTAGAGATGAAAAAGTTAAATTATGGTCGTTAAAGTTTAGGATATAAAGAGAGTAGTTATAAATAAATAAGCACGCGCTTACCTTCGAATCCCTGTTGGTGATGCCATTTTCATGTAAGGGCTAAAAATACGAAACAGTATGAATAAAGTTAGTTAAGTTCAGGCTCCTGTAGTAAAACTGGATCAATAACAGATGATCCTTAGCTTGGTGTCATTAAAAGCGCCAATCTCTTCCTGACATTTTCCATAAACTTTAGTCTTCGCGTGTGAATAAAATATTCCAACTTGTTTCATTCATTCTTCGAAGACTACACATGGCTAGACTCGCGCTAAACGACATCCTCACCGGAAAGCACATTGCTTTCATAGTTGGTTTAGTTGTCAATCGCAGTCTGTAGTACAGATCGTTAAACAACTCGAGCCTGAAAACAAAATAGAAAATTCGATCGAATCATGAATTGTTTCATCCATGATTCTATACTTCTCTACTACATACTGCAGGACTAATAACATTGTGTGAACTGTGCAGCAATATAGAGAATAAGACGCTGAGGTATATTATATATTAGGTATCTGGAATCGTTTTTATGACGCGGGAAGCAAGACAGTAGTTTGAATATTTGCAAATCCTGATAGATAAATGTCGTGGACTCACACATTTGTTATCGGCGTCTCCCCGTCGTTTTGTTCCAACAAGACTCTCAAATAATAGTCGCCTGATAGGAGAGATACGTTACTGAGTTTGATTGCGATCGAGGGATAGGGGGGGCGCTTTAAGAAGAACTGTTAAAAAGCTAGAGCAGTATAAGGCTTATCACTAACCTATTTTCAGTTGATCAGCTAAACATTCATGCAGGACTTCAAACTAAAGGTGATTCCAAAAAACAACGTAGTTTCCACTCAGGTCTTTTTCCATTGCAAATTTGCGCATCTCAGATTCGAGAGCCCCAGAAGTTCCTCTCGCGTCTGTCACATTGAAAACAAAAGAAATTTTTTCATACTCTTTTACGACAACAGTTTAGAGAAAGAGGTCAGGACTATTGAATTGTCTTGTTATACTCATAGCGACAGGAAATTCTCCATTACCTTTTCATTTCCTATATTTTCAATGGAAACTAACTTTAACTTCGAGACTCACCTTGTAATTCCAAATCAGGTTGTACGCTGTCAGATCTTGACTGAATCTGTAAAAAAGATCCGTTTAAATACCATTGCTTTTTCTTCTTTCAAACGACTAGAACATTTCCCATTTTCTTAATATGAACACTTACTTGTAATAAAACAACTGGATTTAAATTCTCACATCTTTCCTGGCTTTGAATCCTATTTTTGTCCTCCAATGCGAGAGATACCCTTCAAGTTGATTCCTTGACGTTCCACTCGCTTTTCCTGAGCTGTAACAGACAAGTATAGCGCGTGAAATAACAGGCTTATACGTACATACAAGCATGCATCATGAAATTTTGGAACACGATTGTTCCTTTAAAACGTACTCTGCAAGCTTTACATTGTCACGAATTGATAAATGATCTTCTTTAGTCTCCGGTGGCTGAAGGAAAGATAAAAACTTTCCAACAAAATTGCTTCTTTACAAAAAGGTTTTACACTTCTGAATGAATTACTATGTAATTATTTCGTCAGTGGGGCAGTTGGCACAGTATAAGGATCAATGATGGAGTTTAGTTACAAAAGCAGTTGATACCACTTAGTCACTATCATGATTGGTTAGTCAGAACCACTGGAATGGGTTTATGTAAATAATGGCCCTCGCAAAAAATTCTCAAAGATTTCCTACCTCGTCAGGGCTTTCAAGGTAATAGAGCAAACCAGCAGGCTGTGAAAATCGTATTCAAATTTATTACATAATGGTTTATGAACCAAAACTTACGAACAGGAAATCCCGCATTTAAACTTTATTGTATATTTTAGACATTAAAAACTATAACTGCTTTAATACGAACATTATTCTCACAAGTAATGCCATTGCTCTTGGATGACCAGTTGTCCAGAGAGCCACTAGATGTCCACTCAATTGCCTATATGCCAACAATAAAGATTATAAATTACTTATGGAGTATGCTTGTTAGTCTCAATTGAACTATTTACAGATGGCTAGTATACAGAGGATTATAAAATCACAAGTTTTAAGATGAATCTAAGAATGTTGCTAAAATACAACTCAGGTCCTCCGGATGGAATCGAGGCTATACATCTGCAACAATTTGTTAATTTATCACACTAATTCGCACCTGTTCAGTAGCGAACGTCTATCAGTGCTTTGCGTAATCATGGCCATGCGTAAGCGTTTTGGTAGAGCGCCCTTGGCAAGCGCCAAATCTTGTATTTTTGCCGCGGTTTCTTCATCAGCTTCCTAAAGTGAAGTTCTAAATAAATATCAACAGATGATTTTAGGCACTTCACACGGTGCAGGAATATTCTAGAGGTTTTAAAGGGTCTTAATTTCGTGTGGTATTATACACACTTCAAATTCAAGCCAGGAACAGTTGATGGAAAAATTAGTCAACTATACGTTCTCAGTGACAAGAGCATTGCACCGGCATCGCAAAAGCGATTCCTGCCGGAGGATCTATAGTTGACTCATTTTTCCATCAACTGTTCCTGGCTTGAATTGAAGTGTGTATAATACTTCTCAAAATTAAGACGCTTTAAAACCTCTTAAATATCGACTGTTGTGAAAAGACAGTAGTTTGAATATTTGCAAATCCTGATAGATAAATGTCGTGGACTCACACATTTGTTATCGGCGTCTCCCCGTCATTTTGTTCCAACAAGACTCTCAAATAATAGTCGCCTGATAGGAGAGATACGTTACTGAGTTTGATTGCGATCGAGGGATAGGGGGGGGCGCTTTAAGAAGAACTGTTAAAAAGCTAGAGCAGTATAAGGCTTATCACTAACCTATTTTCAGTTGATCAGCTAAACATTCATGCAGGACTTCAAACTAAAGGTGATTCCAAAAAACAACGTAGTTTCCACTCAGGTCTTTTTCCATTGCAAATTTGCGCATCTCAGATTCGAGAGCCCCAGAAGTTCCTCTCGCGTCTGTCACATTGAAAACAAAAGAAATTTTTTCATACTCTTTTACGACAACAGTTTAGAGAAAGAGGTCAGGACTATTGAATTGTCTTGTTATACTCATAGCGACAGGAAATTCTCCATTACCTTTTCATTTCCTATATTTTCAATGGAAACTAACTTTAACTTCGAGACTCACCTTGTAATTCCAAATCAGGTTGTACGCTGTCAGATCTTGACTGAATCTGTAAAAAAGATCCGTTTAAATACCATTGTTTTTCATCTTTCAAACGACTAGAACATTTCCCATTTTCTTAATATGAACACTTACTTGTAATAAGACAACTGGATTTAAATTCTCACATCTTTCCTGGCTTTGAATCCTATTTTTGTCCTCCAATGCGAGAGATATCCTTCAAGTTGATTCCTTGACGTTCCTCTCGCTTTTCCTGAGCTGTAACAGACAAGTATAGCGCGTGAAATAACATGCTTATACGTACATACAAGCATGCATCATGAAATTTTGGAACACGATTGTTGCTTTAAAACGTACTCTGCAAGCTTTACATTGTCACGAATTGATAAATGATCTTCTTTAGTCTCCGGTAGCTGAAGGAAAGATAAAAACTTTCCAACAAAATTGCTTCTTTACAAAAAGGTTTTACACTTCTGAATGAATTACTATGTAATTATTTCGTCAGTGGGGCAGTTGGCACAGTATAAGGATGAATGATGGAGTTTAGTTTACCAAAGCAGTTGATACCACTTAGTCACTATCATGATTGGTTAGTCAGAACCACTGCAATGGGTTTATGTAAATAATGGCCCTCGCAAAAAATTCTCAAAGATTTCCTACCTCGTCAGGGCTTTCAAGGTAATAGAGCAAACCAGCAGGCTGTGAAAATCGTATTCAAATTTATTACATAATGGTTTATGAACCAAAACTTACGAACAGGAAATCCCGCATTTAAACTTTATTGTATATTTTAGACATTAAAAACTATAACTGCTTTAATACGAACATTATTCTCACAAGTAATGCCATTGCTCTTGGATGACCAGTTGTCCAGAGAGCCACTAGATGTCCACTCAATTGCCTATATGCCAACAATAAAGATTATAAATTACTTATGGAGTATGCTTGTTAGTCTCAATTGAACTATTTACAGATGGCTAGTATATAGAGGATTATAAAATCACAAGTTTTAAGATGAATCTAAGAATGTTGCTAAAATACAACTCAGGTCCTCCGGATGGAATCGAGGCTATACATCTGCAACAATTTGTTAATTTATCACACTAATTCGCACCTGTTCAGTAGCGAACGTCTATCAGTGCTTTGCGTAATCATGGCCATGCGTAAGCGTTTTGGTAGAGCGCCCTTGGCAAGCGCCAAATCTTGTATTTTTGCCGCGGTTTCTTCATCAGCTTCCTAAAGTGAAGTTCTAAATAAATATCAACAGATGATTTTAGGCACTTCACACGGTGCAGGAATATTCTAGAGGTTTTAAAGGGTCTTAATTTCGTGTGGTATTATACACACTTCAAATTCAAGCCAGGAACAGTTGATGGAAAAATTAGTCAACTATACGTTCTCAGTGACAAGAGCATTGCACCGGCATCGCAAAAGCGATTCCTGCCGGAGGATCTATAGTTGACTCATTTTTCCATCAACTGTTCCTGGCTTGAATTGAAGTGTGTATAATACTTCTCAAAATTAAGACGCTTTAAAACCTCTTAAATATCGACTGTTGTGAAAAGACAGTAGTTTGAATATTTGCAAATCCTGATAGATAAATGTCGTGGACTCACACATTTGTTATCGGCGTCTCCCCGTCATTTTGTTCCAACAAGACTCTCAAATAATAGTCGCCTGATAGGAGAGATACGTTACTGAGTTTGATTGCGATCGAGGGATGGGGGGGCGCTTTAAGAAGAACTGTTAAAAAGCTAGAGCAGTATAAGGCTTATCACTAACCTATTTTCAGTTGATCAGCTAAACATTCATGCAGGACTTCAAACTAAAGGTGATTCCAAAAAACAACGTAGTTTCCACTCAGGTCTTTTTCCATTGCAAATTTGCGCATCTCAGATTCGAGAGCCCCAGAAGTTCCTCTCGCGTCTGTCACATTGAAAACAAAAGAAATTTTTTCATACTCTTTTACGACAACAGTTTAGAGAAAGAGGTCAGGACTATTGAATTGTCTTGTTATACTCATAGCGACAGGAAATTCTCCATTACCTTTTCATTTCCTATATTTTCAATGGAAACTAACTTTAACTTCGAGACTCACCTTGTAATTCCAAATCAGGTTGTACGCTGTCAGATCTTGACTGAATCTGTAAAAAAGATCCGTTTAAATACCATTGTTTTTCATCTTTCAAACGACTAGAACATTTCCCATTTTCTTAATATGAACACTTACTTGTAAAAACAACTGGATTTAAATTCTCACATCTTTCCTGGCTTTGAATCCTATTTTTGTCCTCCAATGCGAGAGATATCCTTCAAGTTGATTCCTTGACGTTCCTCTCGCTTTTCCTGAGCTGTAACAGACAAGTATAGCGCGTGAAATAACATGCTTATACGTACATACAAGCATGATGAAATTTTGGAACACGATTGTTGCTTTAAAACGTACTCTGCAAGCTTTACATTGTCACGAATTGATAAATGATCTTCTTTAGTCTCCGTGGCTGAAGGAAAGATAAAAACTTTCCAACAAAATTGCTTCTTTACAAAAAGGTTTTACACTTCTGAATGAATTACTATGTAATTATTTCGTCAGTGGGGCAGTTGGCACAGTATAAGGATGAATGATGGAGTTTAGTTTACCAAAGCAGTTGATACCACTTAGTCACTATCATGATTGGTTAGTCAGAACCACTGCAATGGGTTTATGTAAATAATGGCCCTCGCAAAAAATTCTCAAAGATTTCTACCTCGTCAGGGCTTTCAAGGTAATAGAGCAAACCAGCAGGCTGTGAAAATCGTATTCAAATTTATTACATAATGGTTTATGAACCAAAACTTACGAACAGGAAATCCCGCATTTAAACTTTATTGTATATTTTAGACATTAAAAACTATAACTGCTTTAATACGAACATTATTCTCACAAGTAATGCCATTGCTCTGGATGACCAGTTGTCCAGAGAGCCACTAGATGTCCACTCAATTGCCTATATGCAACAATAAAGATTATAAATTACTTATGGAGTATGCTTGTTAGTCTCAATTGAACTATTTACAGATGGCTAGTATATAGAGGATTATAAAATCACAAGTTTTAAGATGAATCTAAGAATGTTGCTAAAATACAACTCAGGTCCTCCGGATGGAATCGAGGCTATACATCTGCAACAATTTGTTAATTTATCACACTAATTCGCACCTGTTCAGTAGCGAACGTCTATCAGTGCTTTGCGTAATCATGGCCATGCGTAAGCGTTTTGGTAGAGCGCCCTTGGCAAGCGCCAAATCTTGTATTTTTGCCGCGGTTTCTTCATCAGCTTCCTAAAGTGAAGTTCTAAATAAATATCAACAGATGATTTTAGGCACTTCACACGGTGCAGGAATATTCTAGAGGTTTTAAAGGGTCTTAATTTCGTGTGGTATTATACACACTTCAAATTCAAGCCAGGAACAGTTGATGGAAAAATTAGTCAACTATACGTTCTCAGTGACAAGAGCATTGCACCGGCATCGCAAAAGCGATTCCTGCCGGAGGATCTATAGTTGACTCATTTTTCCATCAACTGTTCCTGGCTTGAATTGAAGTGTGTATAATACTTCTCAAAATTAAGACGCTTTAAAACCTCTTAAATATCGACTGTTGTGAAAAGACAGTAGTTTGAATATTTGCAAATCCTGATAGATAAATGTCGTGGACTCACACATTTGTTATCGGCGTCTCCCCGTCGTTTTGTTCCAACAAGACTCTCAAATAATAGTCGCCTGATAGGAGAGATACGTTACTGAGTTTGATTGCGATCGAGGGATAGGGGGGCGCTTTAAGAAGAACTGTTAAAAAGCTAGAGCAGTATAAGGCTTATCACTAACCTATTTTCAGTTGATCAGCTAAACATTCATGCAGGACTTCAAACTAAAGGTGATTCCAAAAAACAACGTAGTTTCCACTCAGGTCTTTTTCCATTGCAAATTTGCGCATCTCAGATTCGAGAGCCCCAGAAGTTCCTCTCGCGTCTGTCACATTGAAAACAAAAGAAATTTTTTCATACTCTTTTACGACAACAGTTTAGAGAAAGAGGTCAGGACTATTGAATTGTCTTGTTATACTCATAGCGACAGGAAATTCTCCATTACCTTTTCATTTCCTATATTTTCAATGGAAACTAACTTTAACTTCGAGACTCACCTTGTAATTCCAAATCAGGTTGTACGCTGTCAGATCTTGACTGAATCTGTAAAAAAGATCCGTTTAAATACCATTGCTTTTTCATCTTTCAAACGACTAGAACATTTCCCATTTTCTTAATATGAACACTTACTTGTAATAAAACAACTGGATTTAAATTCTCACATCTTTCCTGGCTTTGAATCCTATTTTTGTCCTCCAATGCGAGAGATATCCTTCAAGTTGATTCCTTGACGTTCCTCTCGCTTTTCCTGAGCTGTAACAGACAAGTATAGCGCGTGAAATAACAGGCTTATACGTACATACAAGCATGCATCATGAAATTTTGGAACACGATTGTTGCTTTAAAACGTACTCTGCAAGCTTTACATTGTCCGAATTGATAAATGATCTTCTTTAGTCTCCGTGGCTGAAGGAAAGATAAAAACTTTCCAACAAAATTGCTTCTTTACAAAAAGGTTTTACACTTCTGAATGAATTACTATGTAATTATTTCGTCAGTGGGGCAGTTGGCACAGTATAAGGATGAATGATGGAGTTTAGTTACCAAAGCAGTTGATACCACTTAGTCACTATTATGATTGGTTAGTCAGAACCACTGCAATGGGTTTATGTAAATAATGGCCCTCGCAAAAAATTCTCAAAGATTTCCTACCTCGTCAGGGCTTTCAAGGTAATAGAGCAAACCAGCAGGCTGTGAAAATCGTATTCAAATTTATTACATAATGGTTTATGAACCAAAACTTACGAACAGGAAATCCCGCATTTAAACTTTATTGTATATTTTAGACATTAAAAACTATAACTGCTTTAATACGAACATTATTCTCACAAGTAATGCCATTGCTCTTGGATGACCAGTTGTCCAGAGAGCCACTAGATGTCCACTCAATTGCCTATATGCCAACAATAAAGATTATAAATTACTTATGGAGTATGCTTGTTAGTCTCAATTGAACTATTTACAGATGGCTAGTATATAGAGGATTATAAAATCACAAGTTTTAAGATGAATCTAAGAATGTTGCTAAAATACAACTCAGGTCCTCCGGATGGAATCGAGGCTATACATCTGCAACAATTTGTTAATTTATCACACTAATTCGCACCTGTTCAGTAGCGAACGTCTATCAGTGCTTTGCGTAATCATGGCCATGCGTAAGCGTTTTGGTAGAGCGCCCTTGGCAAGCGCCAAATCTTGTATTTTTGCCGCGGTTTCTTCATCAGCTTCCTAAAGTGAAGTTCTAAATAAATATCAACAGATGATTTTAGGCACTTCACACGGTGCAGGAATATTCTAGAGGTTTTAAAGGGTCTTAATTTCGTGTGGTATTATACACACTTCAAATTCAAGCCAGGAACAGTTGATGGAAAAATTAGTCAACTATACGTTCTCAGTGACAAGAGCATTGCACCGGCATCGCAAAAGCGATTCCTGCCGGAGGATCTATAGTTGACTCATTTTTCCATCAACTGTTCCTGGCTTGAATTGAAGTGTGTATAATACTTCTCAAAATTAAGACGCTTTAAAACCTCTTAAATATCAACTGAACTAATATGTACATTCATCAGAGCTAAAAAAGGGCAGAGCATTATAAATGACGTTCGTCAAAAGCAGAAAATTCTGAATGGATCAATGAATGAATAAAACGTACCTCGATTATCGCCTTCAGAACCATACCAGCACCTTTCAAATTGTTGTCGACGGATGCTGAAATTGTTGAGGAACGAATTCAAAACCGCGATTGGTAAGAACTATTAGCGGGGCAATAGTAAAACATACATAAGCGAAGAAATGGTAAAATTGGTACTATTTATTGCAGTTTTATCGTAAACCTACCTGGAACAATCGATAAATGCAATGACCGATTTCTAGACACACAAATAACAGACTTCATGAGTTGCTCCCATGCATAGGTCAAGCTAGTGGTCGTGGTAGACTTCACTAAAAATGTAAAGAGAGAAAGGCAATTTAATCAACTCTCAACGTCAGTCAAAGAGCTATAAACTACTAAGAAGGCAAGTTGAATGAAAACTCCTCAAATCTCTTTGTAGCATACCTGCAACTTTCTCCAGTAATTTCCCAAACTGTTCATCGTCTGTTGTCTCACTAAGAGGAATATGCAATAGTCGATTTATTATAACAGACCACATGATTGATTCAAAATATTAGAAGCAATCACACCTTACTATTAGTTTAACATGAATGTCCAACTTCACCCCCCACATTATTTTGATATATTGCAAAGCAACTTGAACTTCACCTATAAGGAGGACACAGAGCAAACGTCAAAAAATCAAGCAATCCACTTATACCTAAAGCCCCAGTGGAACGATTCTAGAACAAAAGTTTTCATGGTTAATCTATTTCCTGTGTTAATTAGAAAGGTAGTCCAAATACAAAGGCAGTTGCTACAAATCACTTGCTGAGTTTTGCAAGGGAATTTCTCTTCCAAAACAAGGCTATATACATACAAGAGGGATTGAAAAATAAAATGAATTGGTTCAGCATAGATTATAGGCAACCAAAACCACACATCTTACCACATTTATCGTGAGAATTCCTAACAAACTGCTTGGAAATTTTTCACAGGATAACAGAGAGCTTTTGTTTACTGTTCTTGTCGAATGTCATAGTTATCGTGCCTTAGCTATAAAAACAACAGAATTGGTTTCGATAAAATTGGATCCTGTTAACATGCAAATTTCAAAGTTGGCTGAGTTTACGTATTTCGTTTCTTGCATCTATTTAGCTCGGAAATTTCGCCGCTATATTCTGAACGAAATACTCTTTTTTAAATTTAAATATGTCCGGTCTGACCATTTTGGCCACTTAAGAAAAGCCCTGTCTTTACCTGCCATAGAGCACGCACAACATGTCGACAGCGGCGTGAGTCACGGCTTCATTATTCCTCTTCAAAGCTTTCACAGTTTTCACACCAACCTTCTCACGGAAGTGAACTGGTTGAGTAAACAGCATGTGTTGCAGTTAAAGATAAACGTTTCTCGCCTAGTGAGCGTTGTGAAAGCGCGAAACCTGCTTTCGATCGAACCCAACTTCTCAAATCGTGAAACAGTGCTTCGAGATCTTTATCTCATATTTTGTTTTGGTCTCCTGAAATAGACGAAACTTTTTAATATTTTATGTATATAGAACACCTGTGAAGGTAATAGCAGTCAGAATATGTATATTTTAGGTTGAACATAAATAAATTTATTGGCAAAGATATACAATACCTTCGTGAGCAATGAGCATTGTGATGGCATTAATGATAAGTCTTTCTTTATTCCCCGAGAAAAGTCCTACAAAATATTTAAAATCGTTTGAAATATATATTGGAGTTTAAAAGACTTAATATTCCAGCTGTACTTCTGGCGAGAAAATTTCAAAACTACCATTTCATGGATTCGGACCCAGTCAACTCTGCAACCAGAGTTACCGCAGCCTAGTCCCTAGGCCTCTTAACGTTCCTTATACGCGGCGAGGCGGGAACTGAGAGGCCTAGAACAAAATGTTTTGTATTTTGGCTAATGTGGGGACTTTTTGTCCCCATTTTCTGTATTGAGGTCAGTTTACGATCTACGACGCGGTTAACTGGCCTTGTTCGACGTCGTTAGTCAAATATTTGCTTGAAATAAGCTACAGGATATTAATTATACTGCCAGGAGTCGAAATATTCATACAAACGTTTCAATGTCGTTCGCCGTCAACGCTATCGACTATCAAGAAAACTCGAGTCCGTACGTACATGTTTATGATTATAATAAACTTCTATCCACCCATTTAAATTATTCTCGCTTCCTTTATAATGGTTACTGTTGTAAATTGCAAACATTTACTTTAAAAACAATTCTAATTTCAAGTTCACAACATTAAATGGGCCGTTAAGATTAAAAATATTTTGTGTTAGGCCTCTCGTGCGCGTTTCATTCGGTGACGTGACGGAAATATAAAACACGCGCAATGAGAGGCCTGGGACTAGGCTGGAGTTACGGTGGTTTTTAGGGAGTACTATTAGTGTTTTGTCTACATTTGTGTACAGAACAGTAGCAGGTTAGGGTATTTTTATTAAAACCATACCACTTTGCCTATACTGGATAAACCAGTTTAAATGTACCGTGTTGTTTGCAGACGTTTTAAACCCTGCTAAATGTTTTCAATTAGAAGCCGAAATGGGCAAATGTTTTCATTTGGCGTAACTATGCAGCCTAGCAATCGCTTAGTTTACACTAAAGGCTGCTTTCTACTTACGCGTTTTTTATACGCATGTACACATACGGAGAATTTAAATGCTTTTAAATTTTTATTAATTAACGTGCATCTACAATCATGTGCAAAAATTATGAACTTTACGTATCTTAATCACATTTTTTTTCATTTTGACAACTATTATGTCACGAATTTTGTTAAACTATTTACTATCCCCCCCTTCCCCCATTGACAATGTTGAGAGTGATATTTTCGGCAAATCAAATGGCTTGGTATCATAGAAACAACATTGTTTTGGGGGGAGAGGGGGTAGATACTAGGTGTCATGACCGTGTCCCAATAATTTTTGCACATGATTGTAGGTTGATTTATTCACTTAGTCCTTTCAAAGGTAGCATGACAAGGATTTAGATTTTTACGTGCGTGTACGTGCGTATAAAAAACACGTGAGTGGAAAACAGCCTTAATCCAGATTTTGACAGAACATTAAAACTCAATAAAAAGGCAATAATATTCTCTACACAGGATTTTGTCTGCAGAAAAGTACAAGATAAGAAGTTGTCAACTTACGTCTTGGGTGACTGCATGAAGTAGACCGCAGTAGAAATATTGCAGTTAAATCTGTACACAGCCTCGGTTAAATTTCCTGCAAGGAACCAGTCATAAGACAATATAAGCTTTTGGAGATATTTCAAAAATTTAAAGTGAAATAAAAAGAGAAATATTTCACCTGGAGACGCAGCAAGGAATTTAAATTACTGCTTTCTACTTCTTCGTCAACAACATTATACAATGGACCCCAACGATAACCTTGAAAAATATATCATCTTAAAAAAACAATTCTCTTT
>NW_021163524.1:0-42607 GCF_004324835.1 Dendronephthya gigantea
TATGATTCGAAATCGTGTTGAAGATTTTGGCGCTCAAAAACAGATCCCAAGAGTTGGACAGGAAGCAATGTTCTTGGTATGAATATAGTAAACTACGATCTTTGATCACCGTTAATCGCGAATGTTGCGTAGTTTATTGGTACGGTGATTTAAAGATTTTCTACTTTCAGGATCAAATCCATATATCTTTGCAAAAACCTATTCCTGAACGATGCGAAGATGTCAGAAGAATGATACAGGAGTGGAATATCAAGGTATCAGATCATTTAAATGTCAAAATACTCCTGGTTTTTATTAATATCACGGCACCGGAGCGATCTGGCAAAGAGCAGTTCATTAAAATTTTACTTACAAATAATATGTTAATGTTGCTTCTAGGCACCCACCCCTCGCCTTTGGAAAAGCCCTTGCCCTTTATAAGCCCGACCTATGAAAGCCACACCTATTTTAAGTACACTTCCTCATATCTCCCCTTACCCATTTATGACCTCAAAGTAGCCCCTTATCATATATATGCCCTGTTTTTTTCCCAAAGGCTTCCCAAAGTACTCCCCAAAGGCTTCCCCTCCCCTTGTTCAAACTATAACAGCTTTGTATCTGAAGCTCCCTCTTATACAATGCCCCCACTCTAAAGTGCTCTGAGGTCCCTCCTTTATCATTGCTCCCACTTTGAACCTCCCCTCCAAAAAGAGAGTCTCTTTCTCTAAACATCTCCTTCAATTTGGGCCCGCAACCCCCTGACTATATACCATTGACCCTGAAAACTCCCCAATTAGGACCTACAGCCTTATGTAGGACCTCAATGGGGTCTCTATGCCCAGGGGGAAATATTATACAGAACCATATTTTAGATATGACATTTTTATTCTTTAGGATCTCCATGTTTTATACCCCCATCTTCTTGCAAGTATTTTCAGTGTGACTCCAGGGAAAGGCTGGGCTCTACACACCCCACACTCCAGATCACTGGATGCTTTCCGTCATTTCCTCGGTCCCCATGGTCCGGTGTGGAGTCTGGTTGAAAAACTCGACAGAGATTCTTTCCTTCGATACGAGTTCCCTGTGATATGCTTGCCAGTAAGTTGAAAGGGTTTTTCAAATCAAAAGTAATTTTCAAGTAGGACCAGTTTTGACAAAGCCTTAAAGTGTTTTGACAAAGCTATGTGTCATTTTAGACAATTCACAACACGAGTAGGCTGTGTTTTATCATCTACAAATATTAGGAATATAATTGGCAGAAAATATATAAAATATTGGGCGCTTTCCTTTATACGGACAAACGGTCAGACCGGTTCTGTTGTATTTCAGTACAGACAGAATACTGGTATTTTTAGCTGTTTGAAGAAATCTGCATTCAAGTATAACGTTATTAACATCTGCCTAGCACAGAAAGTGCAGTTTCACAACTATATTCTTAACGACATACCTTATTTCAATTCAACATATGACCAATTTGACCATTTTTACCGTTTAAAGGAAAGCCCCCAATTGATCCTGTTTTTGTTTGTTTAAGTAGTGTATCTGCCGAATATATAAAAAAATCGTAATCTAAGATTAGCGTGCTATTGGAATCTAACCTTTCCGACGTTTAAGTGCCCCTGTCCGTAGTATAATTGTAAATAAATTTTTAATCATCGTTGGTTTATAAAAAAAGAAACTATTTGGGCAAACGGTCAAGTGTGAGGAAAGTATACGGAGCAGTGGATAAACGTGTTTTTTGTTTTGTGATTATTTTATATAGAAACCAACTCAGCGTCTGTTTACTGAAGGAATCATTCCAACAATGTATTATAACAAAGTCCAGTTTAACAATGACAGCAGAACATCATTAGTTTTAAGCACAGGTATATAGCGCCATCAGCAAATCTTGTTGTTGTGTTTTAAAAAAGAGTGTAATTTATCGCTCTTTGCTTTTGAACTTCGCGAAAAATGCGACTTAAGGCCACACAGACAGACTGGACGCGATGCGAACTTTTTTTTTCCAAAAGCGAATAAATTTTAAATATTTATAATATTCTTGGAGATTACTTAACAATAATACATTTTGACTGCTCTGGCGTCCATAGATTCCAAATTTTGATCCCAGGATTTAATTTATGTGCTTCTGAAAACTCAAAATTCGCGTCGCGTTGCCGCATCGCGTCCGGTCGACCTTTAGCTAAGATCGAAGAAGATCAATAGATCAAAGCTTGTTCACGCAATTCTAATTAACCTTACATAATCACCGCTTTAGTTACTTTTTTGACCTGGGCTGATTATTTGTAAAACTGACAGATTTTTTGCAATCCACAAAATATTATTACCCCATACACCTATAAAGGAAATCGTATCGGAAATCGCTCAAAAAAATGCAAGTAAAAAGGTCATTCCAATCATTTATGGAATGATAACAGAATCGTTGCTTTCCCCAATTCTTCTTGAATTTATCTAAGTGTACATCAGATTTGCATCTAGTATTATACGTACGAATATCTTTATTCAGTAGAAACTTTGAATCTAAATCGATTAAGTTATTCATAACACATCTATGGAACTTGCGTCTTTGGTCGAGTTTCATTAACCCCAAGGTTTGTTTTGCTTTTGCTTCCGCCGAAGAAGAATCATAAGGTCAATCAAGTTCAAGAATTGCTTTAGCGGCTTAGTTCTGAACAATCTGCAACGTGTTCATTAATACAGTATTGTTCTTATCACCCCGCACAAAGTCTCCATAAACAAGAACACTTAGAACAGGCAATATCAAGGCATTGTACAAGGTTATTCGAGCTTGATGTGGTAACAAAAAAAATGTTTTAACAAATTTCCGCCAACGGTTAAACACATTTTATTCTAAACAGATTTAAAACTGAAGGTCTTGCAACGCTATTTTTCTTTCATAGGTGCTGTGGAATATTTTCTCTATCAGTTTGCATATTTCATAACGCAAAGTAGCTCACCTTGGGTGAGTTCATTGTCATGCTTGGAATAGTTCTTATGCTTTTAAATGCGAGTTTCGTTAACTCTCATTGAAGAGTTTGAAATCAGTGTTTCTTTACTTCTTTACAGGACAGCACCAGAGCGGCTGACCGAAGCCATGACACAATCTACACGGCTTTGTTCTCAGAATTCTTGGAGTATTTTCTTCCATCGCAAACCATGACATTACCAGCACATTCGTCTGGAAACAGAGCACAGCAGCAGCCGAAATTGACGCCAAGGAAGTACTTGTAAGTGATCTGTGAACTTACAGTGTGATTAGAATGTACACATGAATCGTAGACTCGTAGTACAAAGTGCATAGATGACGACGCTATTAGTTTTTCAGAACTAAGAAATATTTCAGAACTTAAATCTATCAAAATATAGACCATAGACCTTTTGCATTATCGACTATTTTCTGCTTGTAGTAGTCTTACTAGCCTTAAAATGTAAAGACAAATGTCGCTTCGCGCGAAAAATATCGCTAGTGGAAGACCTGCTTAATGCAAAAGTTCTATTATTTCGAAGCCGTTATAATACAGGGCTTTTATGATTGTGTTTCACCTGGCCAAACCATTCAGTGCATCTAACTGAATTATTCGTAGGTATCTTGAACAGCGTGATCTCTCAGAGAATGGTAATACATATTCATTAAGGGTTTTCCCTAGAGCTTCCACTCATTACGTAAGGTGTAGGAAGAAGACGGGAGAAAATAGTGTGCTATAATTAACCTACCATAGCATAGCATAGCAAAGCAATATAGTGTTATGACAAAGCAGCGCGAGTGAAATGGCAAATAAGGCAGCTGCTTGCTCTCGCTCGAAATCAGATCGAAATCTAGATAACAGCAAATACAAGAAAAGATACGAAGAGTTGGTGGAGATTAACCATGGCTGGAAACAACAATACGAACGGTTGAAAATGCAATGTGAAGCGCTTTTGGATGAGAAAAATAGAGAAACCGAAGGCGAAAACTGTGATTTAAAAATACGTAACAATCAACTAGAGTTGCAAGGAATATCATTGGAAAATGAGAAAAAGGAGACAGTTGAAGCTTTGAAAGCTCAACAACAACAACAACAACAAAAAGGTAAATGCCGAACTCGTTTGAATTTTTTGTTTTATTTTTAGCCTTGCTTCTCGTAAGTCAGATGCTTTAAAAGCATCGTATCCCAAACACCCAGCAATCCTGGTCAAAACATTGACGACACTCTGTGTTAATTCACACTACAAGATTGCAGCTACATAAATGATTTTACCAGACGTTTTTTATTCCCCATACAGTTTCCATACTCGATAATACTGATCTTATGCGCCGAACCTGATGTTGAAGAGCTAAAGTCTCTGTTATGTTCATTTGCATTAAATTCGGCACATGAAAAGTTGAAACGGCCTGACGTCTGAGATTGGCTTATGAATGATCTTCACAATCATACGGAGCCTATTTCAAATGCCACAAATGCTGGCCTAAATTATATTTGCTGGTAGAAATACTGTAGGTCGCATTCAGGTATTCAGCACATGGTTGATTATTTTTCTACTTCGTTGAATGGTTAATTGTTTTTCTACTTTCGATTCCAAGAAATGATGGAATGCGAAATATTCATGAAATGCAACAATTGATTTTTAGCAGTGAATATTAAAAAAAGCAGCCCACTGACACTCTAAAAAGTCTCTATATTTTCCGCTGGCCATGATTTGTAATGAGAATCGGTTTAGCGTAAAACTGCTGATGTCATTTGCGGACTGCTGTAATTTGACATTTTCAGCATGTAACGTTTCAATTATAAACCCTATCAACTGAAGCTGATTTCATCTTAAGAATGGCCTAGCATTTCGCAACATATAGGCACGTATTTGTTTGGCTGGCCTGGCTTACGAGGCTGTATGGATAATATGAACAGTCAACAAGATATATATAGGATACTATACGGTGGTGATTAAATATGGATTTTATATTCGAGTGGTAAAAACAATATATCACGAGTGAGCGCAGCGAACGAGTGAGATATTGTTTTTTGACACGAGAGCGTAAAGTCCATATTTACTCACCACCGTGTAGTGTCCTATATATATCTTGTTGACTGTTCATATTTTCCATACAGCCTCGTAAGCCAGGCCAGCCGAATTATATGGACTAAAGTCATTATATGGACTAAATTCAGAGTGACAAAAGTACACACAAAGACGACAAGTAAGACGCCGCGAACGACCATTAAGCGAATATTTTTTTAATTATAACCCATCTAAGGATCTCTTTTACGAGTGTTTTAGTTCTCGGTAAAATACCCCCAACCATGTAATAAAAATGATTTTTAAATGGCATAAAAGAGAACCCGACCATTGTTCTTATCACTATTAATTAATGTAGTATTGCAGCTAATCGATTTCTTTGTTACAGCTTCTTTGAAACTTGATGCCGTGATTGACGCAAGCAGACAGACACGGCTGGAAGAACAACTTGAAGCATTGAGATGCCAGTTGCTTCTTTACAAGGGGAACTTTGAAAGAGAAAGAAAATCTTGCGAAGAATTAAGAAAAGAGATGGTAAAGGCTGGGAAGAAACTTCAGGATGCTGAGGAAGAAATAAAAAAGTTGACCTCACAACTTGCTGCCGCCAGAGATGATCCTGGGGGGAGCGAGAGAGGAAACCTTGATGAACGTGGTCTCACCCCCCTGCATCAGATTCAATTCATTCACCCGTACCACCCAGTTGATGAAATCTGGCAGTTGGAGCAACAAGGAGGGGCATCCCTCCCCCGGAATGGGAGGCAAACGTCGTTCCTTTACGGAGGGCGTGTAAAAGTTTATCATCATGAAGAGCTTTGAGTCTTTCTCTTTGGTTTTAAAGGATTTTGGTTGATATAGTTACCTGATGGCCAACTTGGGGGAGAAATTGAGAAAATCAACTTTTAGTTTTTCGTTTACAGGAAAATACTTTGTTGTTGTAATAACATAATTAACGTGATAATTAATCGAGGTTATGGTAGTTTATTAAGTACCACTTACGTATTTTAACGTGCTTGTAAAATGAATAAATTAAGCTTAAAGCATATTAGGGTATATGTGTAACAAAGTTATGAATGCTAATTAAGATTAGTTGTATCAAAGTTAATATACAAATTACTAATTGATAAGACCTTTATGGAGTATTAAGCCGGTTTTCCACTAGCGATATTTTTCGCGCGAAGCGACATTTTACTTTTGTTCCAGAGCTTTCAACTGCAACCATCTGGAACAAATTGCTTGAATACAAAGGAATAAAGTCGCTTCGCGCGAAAAATATCGCTAGTGGAAAACCGGCTTTACAGGGGCCGGTTGTTCGAAAGGCGTTTAGCATACATCTTGTGAATGACTGAACCTGTATCTTATGCATTTAATATGTGCTTCCATTGAAAATTAAACTATTTACATCGAAATAGTTGAGCTCAATTGTTCAATAAATAGATCATTTTGTTTTTAATTTTGAACTTATCCACCGTTTAAGCTAAACGCCTTTCGAACAACCGGCCCCAGATGTATACATGCATGTGACTAAAATACTGCTTAATTATTCATAAATTTTCCAAGAGAAGTAATTGACCCGCACCGAACTCGTGGTATCCAGTAGCGATGTTGAATAGGCCAATCCTAATAATAATATTATAATAATAAAAAACTATGATGTTTCTTTTGCTAATCTTAATTATATCGAAATCCTAATATGGCAGACCTTTCTCGTGATGACGTCAAACGCGGAAACCTTATGTTACACGAAGTATGATGGGCTCGATCGTTTCGCGGATTCATTCAAACGTCGTGTCAGCCTTCCACGTTTGACGTCATTATAAGATAGCGGAAATAAATTAAACAAATTTCTTCACTCGTCATCACAATATTCGTATAATATACACCGAAATGTCTTAGTTAGGCAGGTTATTGCTTTTATAATTACTTGAATTAGTTCTTTCATCAAAGGTTTTTCTCATTTACTGTGGTTTTCTTTCCTCGCTGAAAACAAAGCCCACTTGGGCAAAACTTTCTTAAATTCTCGCCATTTCAATGGGTTTCAATTTGCAAAGCCTGAAAATATATTCTGCCCACCACAGTGATGATAAACACATGCATAAAACCCGTGAAAGACAAGTTCTTTTTTTGTTTCAGCCGATGTGAACCTGTATGTGAAGAAGTCAAACAAAGCATGTAAGTGTAGTTTACAAGCCGTCATCGGTAGTTAACATTCTCCCACCGGGGAACATATACGGAGGTAATAATCTCCTGCCAGAAAATATACGGTAACCGATTTGTAGTTAACATTCCCCCACCGGGGAACATATACAGAGGAGCCTGAGGAGGTAATAATCTCGTGCCAGAAAACATATACGGTAATCTATCCGTGGGTAATTTTGTCTCAACGGGGAACATATACGGAAGAAGTAATAATCTCGTGCCAGAAAACATTTACGTTAATCTATCCGTGGGCAATTTTGTCCCACCGGAAAACATATACGGTGATCTATCGGTCGGCACTATTAACCGACCAGGTGATAGGCAGAATAGCTGCGCGGTGATGCCAGAGGAAATTTATGGACCAAATGTCAATACCCTAAGTGTACACAACTATCCCAGCAGTGTGACCTCAGAGAATCTTTACGGTACACATTTGTGATCATAATCTTCGATATTATTGATAACAATATTCGAAATATTTATATACTGTAACTAAAACTTGTAAACTCAAGATTCGATGAAAATAAAAATCACTTTTTCTAAACGAGCGATATCGATCAAAACTGATGAATACATTCGATATTATAGAATATAAAGCATTTGAAATTAAGTGAAATAGTTTATATCACAAAAAATCACTGTTCCACGACCTCCGCATCGCTTCGATATGCGATTCTTCTCACTAAATTGCGTCAGTGTCTAAGTGCAGAACAAAGACCAACAAAGACCGGCTAGACAAGTTATAATTTTAGAGATAATAACTCCTAATTAGAGTTAAAAGTGCGTCTGCAGTGTTGAAGGTAGTATCGATGGATAAAATAAGAACACAATATACATATATAGGCAAATATATTTTATCAAGGGCATTGCTTGTGTAGTTTTTTGGCTGGAGAGTAGACATGAGGGTTATTCGTGACTATTAGTGTTCGTCTACCAAATGATGTATACAGAAACTATATTCGGTAATCAGTATATATTATATGCCAGTGCACAGAAATACAATTTTTCCTTGAATGTGTAACCTATTATCTCGAACACATAACCATATAACTTCATATATGTCGAGAGAGTTACAATATAGACCCTTCAAACGCGGGAAGTCTAACTGCATGATATTATCATTATTATGAGACTCTCATTACACTGTTGTCAATCAAACTTCGAGGAGAAAATGTACTGAGTCATTACTGACATTCAATAATCACTCGTTTCCATGACAAGGAGAAGAATGCATTTTAGGCAGTTTCGGATCAATATCATAGAAGTTTAAGCCACATACAAGGATGAAGTGATCCAACAATCCTGATGAAAAGTTAGTCTGTGGATCGACAGAGGTCTTCGAAAAAATGACAGGTTGCGTTTATAAGAAAAGATTTGAAGCATTGAAGTTCTTGTTTGACGAGCTAAATACAGAAAACAGACAACTTAAAGACGAAAACATTGATTTAAAAGTATGTGTTGGCCGTTTACACGAGCGGAAGACGTTTTTAGAAAATGAAATCATGAGATTGGCTGCAGTTTTGGAAGCTCAGAAAAGTGCAATAGGTAACGTACTACTTTTTTACCATTAAACTGAAGTAGAAAAACATAGCTGCGAGGTTTGAGCAAAGGTATGGATCATCATTTTTGATGATTATTGGATGTTTCCCAAAGAGGCTTTTGTGACGCAAAGGTGACATGCGTATCGAGCCTAACTCCATTTTATTTCTCAAAAACATTGGATTGAAAATCCTTTACCAGCAGACCGTTCAGTGAAATATAAACAAAACAAACTCCAAATAACATCATCTTGTAAACTCAAGATTGGAGTAGTTAAAAACAGAAGACATGCAAAACGCTAAATTCTGGAATCTTCCAAAGTGATTGTGAAACCACTCAACTGTTTTCAAGTGTGCTTTTATCTAATCAAGATCTGAGCACACTTGTAAATAGCTAATTGTTGCGAAAATTACCTTGGAAGTTGGGAACAAAATTAAGTTGATATATCGCCCGATATGCGCTGCACGTGATGTACAATCTATTAAATGCACTCACGGCCGTGTCGTCTAGGCTTCAGCGCCGCAAAAACGGTTTGATCTTTACTCCGTGTACTGCTTTAAAAATAGATATCTTACAACTGTAACTTCGAATAATTGCAACCATATCCATGTCAAAACTACTTGATTGCAATATTTGCTGGGCCTCTAGAACGGGACACTGAGACGCATACCATTTCAATTACGCTTATTTTAAAATACTTCGACTATTTTAAAATAATCGCTGTGCGATTGTGTGAATTCTATTTCAAACAAAAAACTTAGACGAACTTCGATATTTGTTACAGCTTCTTCGTCGCTGCGTAGGCTTAATGACGCAAGCAGACAGACACGGCTGGAAGAACAACTTGAAGCATTGAGATGTCAGTTGCTTTTTTACAAGGGGAACTTTGAAAGGGAAAGAAAATCTTGCGAAGAATTAAGAAAAGAGATGAAAATGTGTGAAAAGAAACTTAAAGATGCCGAGAAAGATATCAAAAGTTTGACCTCACAACTTGTTGCAGAAAGAGAAGGGGAAATCCAACGTGGATTCCCTGGTAACCATGGGCGTGCTTCTACTTCCGAAGATAATGTTCGATTCATTCAACCATGCCATCCTGATGATGAACTTTGGCTGTTGGAACAACACTGAGATTCACCTCCTCCGGAATTAAGAGCCATTGAAGGTGTTTTTTAAAAGGGGGGGGGGAATAGATGTCTGTGACGAACTGGCTTTGAGTTTTTGTCTCATAATAGATATGTTTAAAATTTGCATAGTTTTAGATTTTTTTATCTTTTTGTGGTATTCTTCATATTGTTCGTACTTCGCGTAACCATTGGGCATCCTGCTGCCCCATCAAAATAAAAATCACTCTTACCCAAATAACATTTCAGAACTAATAAAAGTAATAAATCACTTTGGTTAATATTTTGTTGCAAAATTGTATTCATGTAAGTGTCCATGGGCGGGTGAAATCGACGGTAAAACGTGAAAGGACCTGGGCCCGACATTCAAAATGGTGGTGTTTTCAAATAGGAAATATAACATCGACTGTTTATTTTATACTTTTTCTTTGTATCTTGTTTAAATTTTCGATGCAAGAACCACTAAACGCTTCCTGAAGTGTTCATCTTCAATTTAAATATGATTCGAAATCGTGTTGAAGATTTTAGCGCTCAAAAACAGATCCCAAGAGTTGGACAGGAAGCAATGTTCTTGGTATGATTAATAAAGTAAACTACGATCTTTGATCACCATTAATCGCGAATGTTGTGTAGTTTATTAGTACGGTGATTTAAAGATTTTCTACTTTCAGGATCAAATCCATATATCTTTGCAAAAACCTATTCCTGAACGATGCGAAGATGTCAGAAAAATGGTACAGGAATGGAATATCAAGGTATCAGATCATTCAAATGTCAAAATAATCCTGGTTTTTATTAATATAACGGCATCGAAGCAATCTGGCAAAGAGCAGTTCATTAGAATTTTACTTACAAATAATATGTTAATGTTGCTTGTAGGCACCCAACCCTCCCCTTTGGAAAAGCCCTCGCCCTTTATAAGCCCAACCTATGAAAGCCACACCTATTTTAAGTACACTTCCTCGTATCTCCCCTTACCCACTTATCACCCCAAAGTAGCCCCTCATCTTATATATGCCCTGTTCTTCAACTCTGCTGAAGACCTCTTCTATAATTACTCGCCAAAGGCTTCCCCTCCCCTTGTTCAAACTATAACAGCTTCATATCTGAAGCTCCCCCTTATACAATGCCCCCACTCTAAAGTTCTCTGAGGTCCCTCCTTTATCATGGCTCCCACTTTGAACCTCCCCTTCAAAAAGAGAGTCTCTTTCTCTAAGCATCTCCTTCAATTTAGGCCCAGCGACCCCCTGACTATATACCATTGACCCTGAAAACTCCCCAATTAGGGCCTACACCGCTATGGGGTCTCTATGCCCCGGGGGAAATATGATACAGTACAGTATCTTAGGTATGATATTTTTATTCTTTAGGATCTCCATGTATTATACCCTCATCTTCTTTCAAGTATTTTCAGCGTGACTCCAGGGAAAGGCTGGGCTCTGCACACCCCACACTCCAGATCACTGGAAGCTTTCCGTCATTTCCTCGGTCCCCATGGTCCAGTGTGGAGTCTGGTTGAAAAACTCGACAGAGATTCTTTCCTTCGATATGAGTTTCCTGTGATATGCTTGCCAGTAAGTTGAATGGGTTGTTCAAATTAATACTAATTTTCAAGTAGGACCAGTTTTGACAAAGCTTTGAATGAGCTATATGTCACCTTTGGCAATTCACAACACAAGTACCGTATTTTATCAGCTGCAAATATTAGGAATATAAACAAAAAATACATTGTAGGTTAGACATTGCGTGCTTTCTTAATACGGAATAAACGGCCAGACCGGTTCTGTTGTATTTCTGTACTGGTATTTTAGAGTGTTTCAAGAACTCTGCATTCACGTATATCGTTATTTACATTTGCCTAGCACAGAAAATGCAGTTTCACAACTATATTCTTAACGAAATACTTTATTTCAATTCAACATATAACCAATTTGACCATTTTGACCGCTTAAAGGAAAGGCCCAAATTGGTTCTGTTTTTTGTTTACGAATTTTCCCTGTCAGCCTCGTTCAGTATCAGAAAGACGTAACATCCTTTTGTCTACATGCAGGATACATAAATCGCAAATGTTTAAGCACTATTTCTGCAGGATAAAAAAAAATGTAATCTAAGATTAGCATGCGAGATTGGAGCCCGACCTTTCCGACGTATAAACGGTGCATTTGTTCTTCTCTACAGTAAGTTTGAGGAAAGTACGGAGCAGTACATAAACGTATGTTTTGTTTTGTGATTATTTTATATAGAAACCAACTCAGCGTCTGTTTACTGAAGGAATCATTTCAACAATGTATTATAACAAAGTCCAGTTTAACAATGACAGCAGAACATCATTAGTTTTAAGCACAGGTATATAGCGCCATCAGCAAATCTTGTTGTTGGGTTTTAAAAAAGAGTGTAATTTATCGCTTGTTGCTTCTGGACTTCGCGAAAAATGCGACTTAAGACCACACGGACAGACTGGACGCGATGCGAATTTTCAACTTTTTTTTTCCCAAAAGCAAATAAATTTTGAATATTTATAATATTTTTGGAGATTACTTAACAATAATGCATTTTGACTGCTCTGGCGTCCATAGATTCAAAATTTTGATCCCAGAATTTAATTTTTATGCTTCTGCATGAAAACTCAAAATTCGCGTCGCGTTGCCGCATCGCGTCCGGTCGACCTTTAGCTAAGATCGAAGAAGATCAATATCAAAGCTTATTCACGCAATTCTAATTAACCTTACATAATCACCGCTTTAGTTACTTTTTTGACCTGGGCTAATTATTTGTAAAACTGACAGATTTTTCCAATCCACAAAATATTATTACCCCATACACCTATATCAGAGGAAGGAAATCGTATCGGAAATCGCCCAAAAAAATGCAAGTAAAAAGGTCATTCCAATCATTTATGGAATGATATATAACAGAATCGTTGCTTTCTCCAATTCCTCTTGAATTTATCTAAGTATACATCAGATTTACATCTAGTATTATACGTACGAATATCTTTATTCAGTAGAAACTTTGAATCTAAATCGATTAAGTTATTCATAACACATCTATGGAACTTGCGTCTTTGGTCGAGTTTCATTAACCCCAAGGTTTGTTTTGCTTTTGCTTCCGCCGAAGAAGAATCATAAGGTCAATCAAGTTCAAGAATTGCTTTAGCGGCTTAGTTCTGAACAATCTGCAACGTGTTCATTAATACAGTATTGTTCTTATCACCCCGCACAAAGTCTCCATAAACAAGAACACTTAGAACAGGCAATATCAAGGCATTGTACAAGGTTATTCGAGCTTGATGTGGTAACAAAAAAAATGTTTTAACAAATTTCCGCCAACGGTTAAACACATTTTATTCTAAACAGATTTAAAACTGAAGGTCTTGCAACGCTATTTTTTCTTTTCATAGGTGCTGTGGAATATTTTCTCTATCAGTTTGCATATTTCATAACGCAAAGTAGCTCACCTTGGGTGAGTTCACTGTCATGCTTGGAATAGTTCTTATGCTTTTAAATGCGAGTTTCGTTAACTCTCATTGAAGAGTTTGAAATCAGTGTTTCTTTACTTCTTTACAGGACAGCACCAGAGCGGCTGACCGAAGCCATGACACAATCTACACGGCTTTGTTCTCAGAATTCTTGGAGTATTTTCTTCCATCGCAAACCATGACATTACCAGCACATTCGTCTGGAAACAGAGCACAGCAGCAGCCGAAATTGACGCCAAGGAAGTACTTGTAAGTGATCTGTGAACTTACAGTGTGATTAGAATGTACACATGAATCGTAGACTCGTAGTACAAAGTGCATAGATGACGACGCTATTAGTTTTTCAGAACTAAGAAATATTTCAGAACTTAAATCTATCAAAATATAGACCATAGACCTTTTGCATTATCGACTATTTTCTGCTTGTAGTAGTCTTACTAGCCTTAAAATGTAAAGACAAATGTCGCTTCGCGCGAAAAATATCGCTAGTGGAAGACCTGCTTAATGCAAAAGTTCTATTATTTCGAAGCCGTTATAATACAGGCTTTTATGATTGTGTTTCACCTGGCCAAACCATTCAGTGCATCTAACTGAATTATTCGTAGGTATCTTGAACAGCGTGATCTCTCAGAGAATGGTAATACATATTCATTAAGGGTTTTCCCTAGAGCTTCCACTCATTACGTAAGGTGTAGGAAGAAGACGGGAGAAAAAGTGTGCTATAATTAACCTACCATAGCATAAGCATAGCAAAGCAATATAGTGTTATGACAAAGCAGCGCGAGTGAAATGGCAAATAAGGCAGCTGCTTGCTCTCGCCGAAATCAGATCGAAATCTAGATAACAGCAAATACAAGAAAAGATACGAAGAGTTGGTGGAGATTAACCATGGCTGGAAACAACAATACGAACGGTTGAAAATGCAATGTGAAGCGCTTTTGGATGAGAAAAATAGAGAAACCGAAGGCGAAAACTGTGATTTAAAAATACGTAACAATCAACTAGAGTTGCAAGGAATATCATTGGAAAATGAGAAAAAGGAGACAGTTGAAGCTTTGAAAGCTCAACAACAACAACAACAACAAAAGGTAAATGCCGAACTCGTTTGAATTTTTTTTTTTATTTTTAGCCTTGCTTCTCGTAAGTCAGATGCTTTAAAAGCATCGTATCCCAACACCACACCAGCAATCCTGGTCAAAACATTGACGACACTCTGTGTTAATTCACACTACAAGATTGCAGCTACATAAATGATTTTACCAGACGTTTTTTATTCCCCATACAGTTTCCATACTCGATAATACTGATCTTATGCGCCGAACCTGATGTTGAAGAGCTAAAGTCTCTGTTATGTTCATTTGCATTAAATTCGGCACATGAAAAGTTGAAACGGCCTGACGTCTGAGATTGGCTTATGAATGATCTTCACAATCATACGGAGCCTATTTCAAATGCCACAAATGCTGGCCTAAATTATATTTGCTGGTAGAAATACTGTAGGTCGCATTCAGGTATTCAGCACATGGTTGATTATTTTTCTACTTCGTTGAATGGTTAATTGTTTTTCTACTTTCGATTCCAAGAAATGATGGAATGCGAAATATTCATGGAATGCACCAATTGATTTTTAGCAGTGAATATTAAAAAAAGCAGCCCACTGACACTCTAAAAAGTCTCTATATTTTCCGCTGGCCATGATTTGTAATGAGAATCGGTTTAGCGTAAAACTGCTGATGTCATTTGCGGACTGCTGTAATTTGACATTTTCAGCATGTAACGTTTCAATTATAAACCCTATCAACTGAAGCTGATTTCATCTTAAGAATGGCCTAGCATTTCGCAACATATAGGCACGTATTTGTTTGGCTGGCCTGGCTTACGAGGCTGTATGGATAATATGAACAGTCAACAAGATATATATAGGATACTATACGGTGGTATTAAATATGGATTTTATATTCGAGTGGTAAAAACAATATATCACGAGTGAGCGCAGCGAACGAGTGAGATATTGTTTTTTGACACGAGAGCGTAAAGTCCATATTTACTCACCACCGTGTAGTGTCCTATATATATCTTGTTGACTGTTCATATTTCCATACAGCCTCGTAAGCCAGGCCAGCCAAACAAATACGTGCCTATATGTTGCGAAATGCTAGGCCATTCTTAAGATGAAATCAGCTTCAGTTGATAGGGTTTATAATTGAAACGTTACATGCTGAAAATGTCAAATTACAGCAGTCCGCAAATGACATCAGCAGTTTTACGCTAAACCGATTCTCATTACAAATCATGGCCAGCGGAAAATATAGAGACTTTTTAGAGTGTCAGTGGGCTGCTTTTTTAATATTCACTGCTAAAAATCAATTGGTGCATTCCATGAATATTTCGCATTCCATCATTTCTTGGAATCGAAAGTAGAAAAACAATTAACCATTCAACGAAGTAGAAAAATAATCAACCATGTGCTGAATACCTGAATGCGACCTACAGTATTTCTACCAGCAAATATAATTTAGGCCAGCATTTGTGGCATTTGAAATAGGCTCCGTATGATTGTGAAGATCATTCATAAGCCAATCTCAGACGTCAGGCCGTTTCAACTTTTCATGTGCCGAATTTAATGCAAATGAACATAACAGAGACTTTAGCTCTTCAACATCAGGTTCGGCGCATAAGATCAGTATTATCGAGTATGGAAACTGTATGGGGAATAAAAAACGTCTGGTAAAATCATTTATGTAGCTGCAATCTTGTAGTGTGAATTAACACAGAGTGTCGTCAATGTTTTGACCAGGATTGCTGGGTGTTTGGGATACGATGCTTTTAAAGCATCTGACTTACGAGAAGCAAGGCTAAAAATAAAACAAAAAATTCAAACGAGTTCGGCATTTACCTTTTTGTGTTGTTGTTGTTGTTGAGCTTTCAAAGCTTCAACTGTCTCCTTTTTTCTCATTTCCAATGATATTCCTTGCAACTCTAGTTGATTGTTACGTATTTTTAAATCACAGTTTTCGCCTTCGGTTTCTCTATTTTTCTCATCCAAAAGCGCTTCACATTGCATTTTCAACCGTTCGTATTGTTGTTTCCAGCCATGGTTAATCTCCACCAACTCTTCGTATCTTTTCTTGTATTTGCTGTTATCTAGATTTCGATCTGATTTCGAGCGAGAGCAAGCAGCTGCCTTATTTGCCATTTCACTCGCGCTGCTTTGTCATAACACTATATTGCTTTGCTATGCTATGCTATGGTAGGTTAATTATAGCACACTTTTCTCCCGTCTTCTTCCTACACCTTACGTAATGAGTGGAAGCTCTAGGGAAAACCCTTAATGAATATGTATTACCATTCTCTGAGAGATCACGCTGTTCAAGATACCTACGAATAATTCAGTTAGATGCACTGAATGGTTTGGCCAGGTGAAACACAATCATAAAAGCCCTGTATTATAACGGCTTCGAAATAATAGAACTTTTGCATTAAGCAGGTCTTCCACTAGCGATATTTTTCGCGCGAAGCGACATTTGTCTTACATTTTAAGGCTAGTAAGACTACTACAAGCAGAAAATAGTCGATAATGCAAAAGGTCTATGGTCTATATTTTGATAGATTTAAGTTCTGAAATATTTCTTTAGTTCTGAAAAACTAATAGCGTCGTCATCTATGCACTTTGTACTACGAGTCTACGATTCATGTGTACATTCTAATCACACTGTAAGTTCACAGATCACTTACAAGTACTTCCTTGGCGTCAATTTCGGCTGCTGCTGTGCCTGTTTCCAGACGAATGTGCTGGTAATGTCATGGTTTGCGATGGAAGAAAATACTCCAAGAATTCTGAGAACAAAGCCGTGTAGATTGTGTCATGGCTTCGGTCAGCCGCTCTGGTGCTGTCCTGTAAAGAAGTAAAGAAACACTGATTTCAAACTCTTCAATGAGAGTTAACGAAACTCGCATTTAAAAGCATAAGAACTATTCCAAGCATGACAGTGAACTCACCCAAGGTGAGCTACTTTGCGTTATGAAATATGCAAACTGATAGAGAAAATATTCCACAGCACCTATGAAAGAAAAATAGCGTTGCAAGACCTTCAGTTTTAAATCTGTTTAGAATAAAATGTGTTTAACCGTTGGCGGAAATTTGTTAAAACATTTTTTTGTTACCACATCAAGCTCGAATAACCTTGTACAATGCCTTGATATTGCCTGTTCTAAGTGTTCTTGTTTATGGAGACTTTGTGCGGGGTGATAAGAACAATACTGTATTAATGAACACGTTGCAGATTGTTCAGAACTAAGCCGCTAAAGCAATTCTTGAACTTGATTGACCTTATGATTCTTCTTCGGCGGAAGCAAAAGCAAAACAAACCTTGGGGTTAATGAAACTCGACCAAAGACGCAAGTTCCATAGATGTGTTATGAATAACTTAATCGATTTAGATTCAAAGTTTCTACTGAATAAAGATATTCGTACGTATAATACTAGATGTAAATCTGATGTATACTTAGATAAATTCAAGAGAATTGGAGAAAGCAACGATTCTGTTATATATCATTCCATAAATGATTGGAATGACCTTTTTACTTGCATTTTTTTGGGCGATTTCCGATACGATTTCCTTCCTGATATAGGTGTATGGGGTAATAATATTTTGTGGATTGGAAAAATCTGTCAGTTTTACAAATAATTAGCCCAGGTCAAAAAAGTAACTAAAGCGGTGATTATGTAAGGTTAATTAGAATTGCGTGAATAAGCTTTGATATTGATCTTCTTCGATCTTAGCTAAAGGTCGACCGGACGCGATGCGGCAACGCGACGCGAATTTTGAGTTTTCATGCAGAAGCATAAAAATTAAATTCTGGGATCAAAATTTGAATCTATGGACGCCAGAGCAGTCAAAATGCATTATTGTTAAGTAATCTCCAAAAATATTATAAATATTCAAAATTTATTTGCTTTTGGGAAAAAAAAAGTTGAAAATTCGCATCGCGTCCAGTCTGTCCGTGTGGTCTTAAGTCGCATTTTTCGCGAAGTCCAGAAGCAACAAGCGATAAATTACACTCTTTTTTAAAACCCAACAACAAGATTTGCTGATGGCGCTATATACCTGTGCTTAAAACTAATGATGTTCTGCTGTCATTGTTAAACTGGACTTTGTTATAATACATTGTTGAAATGATTCCTTCAGTAAACAGACGCTGAGTTGGTTTCTATATAAAGTAATCACAAAACAAAACATACGTTTATGTTCTGCTCCGTACTTTCCTCAAACTTACTGAAGACAAGAACAAATGCACTTATACCGTTTATACGTCGAAAGGTCGGGCTCCAATCTCGCATGCTAATCTTAGATTACATTTTTTTTTATCCTGCAGAAATAGTGCTTAAACATTTGCGATTTATGTACCCTGCATGTAGACAAAAGGATGTTACGTCTTTCTGATACCGAACGAGGCTGACAGGGAAAATTCGTAAACAAAAACAGAACCAATTTGGGCCTTTCCTTTAAGCGGTCAAAATGGTCAAATCAGTCATATGTTGAATTGAAATAAAGTATTTCGTTAAGAATATAGTTGTGAAACTGCATTTTCTGTGCTAGGCAGATGTAAATAACGATATATGTGAATGCAGAGTTCTTGAAACACTCTAAAATACCAGTACAGAAATACAACAGAACCGGTCTGGCCGTTTATTCCGTATAAAGAAAGCACCCAATGTCTAACCTACAATGTATTTTTTGTTTATATTCCTAATATTTACAGCTGATAAAATATGGTACTTGTGTTGTGAATTCCTAAAGGTGACATATAGCTCATTCAAAGCTTTGTCAAAACTGGTCCTACTTGAGAATTACTCTTGATTTGAAAAACACTTTCAACTTACTGGCAAGCATATCACAGGAAACTCATATCGAAGGAAAGAATCTCTGTCGAGTTTTTCAACTAGACTCCACACCGGACCATGGGGACCGAGGAAATGACGGAAAGCCTCCAGTTATCTGGAGTGTGGGGTGTGTAGAGCCCAGCCTTTCCCTGGAGTCACGCTGAAAATACTTGCAAGAAGATGGGGGTATAATACATGGAGATCCTAAAGAATAAAAATATCATACCTAAGATACTGTACTGTATCATATTTCCCCCAGGGCTTAGAGACCCCATAGGGGTGTAGGCCCTAATTGGGGAGTTTTCAGGGTCAATGGTATATAGTCAGGGGGTTGCCGGGCCTAAATTGAAGGAGATGCTTAGAGAAAGAGACTCTCTTTTTGAAGGGGAGGTTCAAAGTGGGAGCCATGATAAAGGAGGGACCTCAGAGAACTTTAGCCTGGGGGTATTGTATAAGGGAGAACTTCAGATACGAAGCTGTTACAGTTTGAAGAAGGAGAGGGAAAGCCTTTGGGGAGTACTTATAGAACAGGTCTTCGGCAAAGTTGAAGAACAGGGCATATATATGATAAGGGGCTACTTTGGGGTGATAAATGGGTAAGGGGAGATACGAGGAAATGTACTTAAAATAGGTGTGGCTTTCATAGGTCAGGCTTATAAAGCGCAAGGGCTTTTCCAAAGGGAGGGGTGGGTGCCTACAAGCAACATTAACATATTATTTGTAAGTAAAATTTTAATGAACTGCTCTTTGCCAGATTGCTTCGATGCCGTTATATTAATAAAAACCAGGAGTATTTTGACATAATGTCAAATTTTGAATGATTTGATACCTTGATATTCCATTCCTGTATCATTCTTCTGACATCTTCGCATCGTTCAGGAATAGGTTTTTGCAAAGATATATGGATTTGATCCTGAAAGCAGAAAATCTTTAAATCACCGCACCAATAAACTACGCAACATTCGCGATTAACGGTGATCAAAGATCGTAGTTTACTATATTCATACCAAGAACATTGCTTCCTGTCCAACTCTTGGGATCTGTTTTTGAGCGCTAAAATCTTCAACACGATTTCGAATCATATTTAAATTGAAGATGAACACTTCAGGAAGCGTTTAGTGGTTCTTGCATCGAAAATTTAAACAATACAAAGAAAAAGTATAAAATAAACAGTCGATGTTATATTTCCTATTTGAAAACACCACCATTTTGAATGTCGGGCCCAGGTCCTTTCACGTTTTACCGTCGATTTTACCGCCCATGGACACTTACATGAATACAATTTTGCAACAAAATATTAACCAAAGTGATTTATTACTTTATTAGTTCTGAAATGTTATTTGGGTAAGAGTGATTTTTATTTTGATGGGGCAGCAGGATGCCCAATGGTTACGCGAAGTACGAACAATATGAAGAATACCACAAAAAGATAAAAAAATCTAAAACTATGCAAATTTTAAACATATCTATTATAAGACAAAAACTCAAAGCCAGTTCGTCACAGACATCTATTCCCCCCCCCCCTTCAAAAAACACCTTCAATGGCTCTTAATTCCGGAGGAGGTGAATCTCAGTGTTGTTCCAACAGCCAAAGTTCATCATCAGGATGGCATGGTTGAATGAATCGAACATTATCTTCGGAAGTAGAAGCACGCCCATGGTTACCAGGGAATCCACGTTGGATTTCCCCTTCTCTTTCTGCAACAAGTTGTGAGGTCAAACTTTTGATATCTTTCTCGGCATCTTTAAGTTTCTTTTCACACATTTTCATCTCTTTTCTTAATTCTTCGCAAGATTTTCTTTCCCTTTCAAAGTTCCCCTTGTAAAAAAGCAACTGACATCTCAATGCTTCAAGTTGTTCTTCCAGCCGTGTCTGTCTGCTTGCGTCATTAAGCCTACGCAGCGACGAAGAAGCTGTAACAAATATCGAAGTTCGTCTAAGTTTTTTGTTTGAAATAGAATTCACACAATCGCACTGCGATTATTTTAAAATAGTCGAAGTATTTTAAAATAAGCGTAATTGAAATGGTATGCGTCTCAGTGTCCCGGTCTAGAGGCCCAGCAAATATTGCAATCAAGTAGTTTTGACATGGATATGGTTGCAATTATTCGAAGTTACAGTTGTAAGATATCTATTTTTAAAGCAGTACACGGAGTAAAGATCAAACCGTTTTTGCGGCGCTGAAGCCTAGACGACACGGCCGTGAGTGCATTTAATAGATTGTACATCACGTGCAGCGCATATCGGGCGATATATCAACTTAATTTTGTTCCCAACTTCCAAGGTAATTTTCGCAACAATTAGCTATTTACAAGTGTGCTCAGATCTTGATTAGATAAAAGCACACTTGAAAACAGTTGAGTGGTTTCACAATCACTTTGGAAGATTCCAGAATTTAGCGTTTTGTCTTCTGTCTTTAATTACTCCAATCTTGAGTTCACAAGATGATGTTATTTGGAGTTTGTTTTGTTTATATTTCACTGAACGGTCTGCTGGTAAAGGATTTTCAATCCAATGTTTTTGAGAAATAAAATGGAGTTAGGCTCGATACGCATGTCACCTTTGCGTCACAAAAAGCCTCTTTGGGAAACATCCAATAATCATCAAAAATGATGATCCATACCTTTGCTCAAACCTCGCAGCTATGTTTTTCTACTTCAGTTTAATGGTAAAAAAGTAGTACGTTACCTATTGCACTTTTCTGAGCTTGCAAAACTCCAGCCAATCTCATGATTTCATTTTCTAAAAACGTCTTCCGCTCGTGTAAACGGCCAACACACACTTTTAAATCAATGTTTTCGTCTTTAAGTTGTCTGTTTTCTGCATTTAGCTCGTCAAACAAGAACTTCAATGCTTCAAATCTTTTCTTATAAACGCAACCTGTCATTTTTTCGAAGACCTCTGTCGATCCACAGACTAACTTTTCATCAGGATTGTTGGATCACTTCATCCTTGTATGTGGCTTAAACTTCTATGATATTGATCCGAAACTGCCTAAAATGCATTCTTCCCCTTGTCATGGAAACGAGTGATTGTGGAAAGTCAGTAATGACTCAGTACATTTTCTCCTCGAAGTTTGATTGACCGGCAACAGTGTAATGAGAGTCTCCATAATAATGATAATATCATGCAGTTAGACTTCCCGCGTTTGAAGGGTCTATATTGTAACTCTCTCGACATAGATGATATGTTATATGGTTATGTGTTCGAGATAATAGGTTACACATTCAAGGAAAAATTGTATTTCTGTGCACTGGCATATAATATATACTGATTACCGAATATAGTTTCTGTATACATCATTTGGTAGATGAACACTAATAGTCACGAATAACCCTCATGTCTACTCTCCAGCCAAAAAACTACACAAGCAATGCCCTTGATAAAATATATTTGCCTATATATGTATATTGTGTTCTTATTTTATCCATCGAACTACCTTCAACACTGCAGACGCACTTTTAACTGTAATTAGGAGTTATTACCTAAAATTATAACTTGTCTAGCCGGTCTTTGTTGGTCTTTGTTCTGCACTTAGACACTGACGCAATTTAGTGAGAAGAATCGCATATCGAAGCGATGCGGAGGTCGTGGAACAGTGATTTTTGTGATATAAACTATTTCACTTAATTTCAAATGCTTTTATATTCTATAATATCGAATGTATTCATCAGTTTTGATCGATATCGCTCGTTTAGAAAAAGTGATTTTTATTTTCATCGAATCTTGAGTTTACAAGTTTTAGTTACAGTATATAAAATATTTCGGAATATTGTTATCAATAATATCGAAGATTATGATCACAAATGTGTACCGTAAAGATTCTCTGAGGTCACACTGCTGGGATAGTTGTGTACACTTAGGGTATTGACATTTGGTCCATAAATTTCCTCTGGCATCACCGCGCAGCTATTCTGCCTATCACCTGGTCGGTTAATAGTGCCGACCGATAGATCACCGTATATGTTTTCCGGTGGGACAAAATTGCCCACGGATAGATTAACGTAAATGTTTTCTGGCACGAGATTATTACTTCTTCCGTATATGTTCCCCGTTGAGACAAAATTACCCACGGATAGATTACCGTATATGTTTTCTGGCACGAGATTATTACCTCCTCAGGCTCCTCTGTATATGTTCCCCGGTGGGGGAATGTTAACTACAAATCGGTTACCGTATATTTTCTGGCAGGAGATTATTACCTCCGTATATGTTCCCCGGTGGGAGAATGTTAACTACCGATGACGGCTTTGTAAACTACACTTACATGCTTTGTTTGACTTCTTCACATACAGGTTCACATCGGCTGAAACAAAAAAAGAACTTGTCTTTCACGGGTCTTATGCATGTGTTTACCATCACTGTGGTGGGCAGAATATATTTTCAGGCTTTGCAAATTGAAACCCATTGAAATGGCTTGAATTTAAGAAAGTTTCGCCCAAGTGGGCTTTGATTTCAGCGAGGAAAGAAAACCACAGTAAATGAGAAAAACGTTTTGAAAGAAGCAACTAATTCAAGTAATTATAAAAGCAATAAACTGCCTAAGACATTTCGGCGTATATTATACGAATATTGTGATGACGAGTGAAGAAATTTGTTTAATTTATTTCCGCTATCTTATAATGACGTCAAACGTGGAAGGCTGACACGACGTTTGAATGAATCCGCGAAACGATCGAGCCAATCATACTTCGTGTAACATAAGGTTTCCGCGTTTGACGTCATCACGAGAAAGGTCTGCCATATATAGGATTTCGATATAATTAAGATTAGCAAAAGATACATCAAGTTTTTTTATTAGTATAATATTATTATTAGGATTGGCCTATTCAACATCGCTACTGGATATCAAAAGTTCGGTGCGGGTCAATTACTTATCTTGGAAAATTCATGAATAATTAAGCAGTATTTTAGTCACATGCATGTATACATCTGTAATGCCCCATAAAGTTATAGAATTAGTAATTTGTATATTAACTTTGATACAACTAATCTTAATTAGTATTCATAACTTTGTTACACATATGCCCTAATATGCTTTAAGCTTAATCTATTTATTTTACAAGCATGTTAAAATACGTAAGTGGTACTTAATAAACTACCATAACCTCGATTAATTATCACGTTAATTATGTTATTACAACAACAAGGTATTTTTCTGTAAACGAAAAACTAAGAGTTGATTTTCTCCCCCAAATTGGACATCAGGTAACTATGTCAGCCAAAAGTCCTTTAAAACCAAAGAGAAAGACTCAAAGCTCTTCATGATGATAGACTTTTACACGCCCTCCGTAAACGAACGAGGTTTGCCTCCCATTCCGGGGGAGGGCTGCCCCTCCTTGTTGCTCCTGCCAGATTTCATCAACTGGATGGTACGGGTGAATGAATTGAATCTGATGCAGGGGGGTGAGACCACGTTCACCAAGGTTTCCATTTTCGAACCCCCCGTAAGAGGCTGCAACAGAGAAATCAGTTAGTTGCAATACTAGCGATAAGATAATACTCGGGTTTTCTTTCACACTGTCTGTGTTCTCATTTAAGAATTTTCATTGGTAAATCCCAAGTTCTAAATGTTTTGCAGCGAGTATCACGATTGAAGTAGCTGAGTGTTAAAGTTCCCTAGCTGTTCCCTGTTTTAGTTTCTTTGAATATTTTTAACAAATAATTGAAACTTAGGATATGACGTTTGAAAATTGCAACTGTGATCACAAAAAATTTGAGTGTAAACCGAGCCTTAGAAAGACAGAAGAATTCGTGCCTGTAATGGACCATTTGCGTAATTTATCAACTTCTGAGTTAGATAACAAGAAAATAAACCACCTCTAAAACGAGCATAAGTAGTCTTCAAGTCGGAGTTTGTAATAAGCGCCGCGGCGCTTAATCGATCATTTACGGTACGCCCCCAAATTCGTATTTTCTACCGCACGTAAAATCCCTGACTTACGAAAATACATTATTAAGCACTACTTCACATGCACATAAGCCTGGTTCTCATTAATCACCGACTTCGGCGTCGATGTATTGTTAGTGGCCTATATAATTCACTGACGAAGAATGTTTTCTACAAAATAACATAACGTTTTGTCACTTTGCTAAATACTCAGAACTGAATATCGTTTTCACAGCGTCGGTAGACATGCAGAGACTCGACAATATATATATATATAGGAACGCGTTTGAGCTACGGTCTACGTCACAAGAATGTAAAAAGTATTAAAAAAATACAGATTTGTGCATGAGCATGGCATTTACCTATTTTGTGTAGTTGAGCGTTCAAAACTTCAGCAATCCTCTTTTTTTCATTATCTAACAATATTCGCTGCATCTCCAGTTGATTGTTACGCATTTTCAAATCATGGTTTTCGCCTTCAAGTCTCCTATTTCTCTCAGCAAGCGCTTTAAATTGCATATTCAACCGCTCGTACTCTTCGGTCCTCCCAAGTTTAATCGCCACAATTTCTTTGTTTCTCTTCTTGTATTCGTTGATATCTGGATTCGGATCTGATTTCGAGCGAGTGCGAGCAAAAGGTTTATTTGCCATTTCCTCGATTTTGTCAACAACACTATTTCCCTGTGCTACGGCGCGCTATTTTTGCACGATCCTTACTACCTCTCAGCACAGTGTACAAACCCTGCCAGGCTAATTATAGGTCAATAGGTCTTTTCCGGCATGCAAGGTCAATAGACAATCACGTGATTAAACAGTGGCTATAGGGAGATATAGGGAATTGTTACCAATCTCTCAGAATCGCGGTTATTCTAGACTATTCTTAGGTGCAATTCAGATAGATGCACTGAATAGTTTGGCCTAAGTGAAACACAATAATAAAAGCCCTGTATTAACATTTTCATAAAATGGCTTCGAAATAATAGACCTTTTGCATTAAAGTCAGACTACTACAAGCACAAATGCAAAATTTGGTTGCGGGTTGAAATTATCAGCGAAAAAAATGGTAACAATTTCCGTGCGTAGTAAAGAAGTATACAAATTTGCAAACCTTGCAAATGCATTTCCGCATTTTAAAACATATTTCGCAACCGAATTTTACATTTCTACTAATTTTAGCACGCTCTTTTCAGCTGTGGTTCAGCTTTATTTCGCTTTAATACAACCACATTTGACTACTGCTGCTCGGTTTGGGATGAATTAGGGGACACACTTGCAAAAAATTACAAAAATTACAAAACCGAGCAGTTCGAGTCATAACGAGGTCAAGTTATGATGCCAGCGCTTGTGCTCTCTTAAATCGCTTGCAATTAGATAATCTCTATATACGACGTAAAAAATTGAAGTCTCAGTTGATCTTTAAAATATTAAAAGGAAATATGCCTCCATATTAGTACAAACCTTGTTTTCTATTCGAAATTCTGAGTATGACTTTAGAAATAATCAATTTAAATTAAATTTACCAAAACCACGAACGAACTATCTAAAACGTAGCTTATGCTATAGGTATAGATATTATGAAATGCGTAATTTAACCCTCTTTCCTCAATTTAAGAAAGCTACAAATGATTATCTTACTTATATATATAACGACTCTCTCACGGCAATTTTGTAAACCAGTTGTATTTTTTAACTGAATATTCCTCCGTGTTAAAATAAATTGTTTGTATTGTATTGTATTGTATTGTATTGTGGTGATTTTCATGCATTTTCATGCATTTTCATGCTTTTCATGCATTTTCATGCATTTTCATGCTCGATTGATAAATCAGTTTAAGTTCTGAAATATTTCTAAGTTCTGAAAAACTAATGGCGTCGTCATCTTAGTACTTTGTACTTCAATTCATTTGTATATTCTGAAACTCATATCGAAGGAAAGAATCTCTGTCGAGTTTTTCAACTACACTCCACACCGGACCATGGGGACCGAGGAAATGACGGAAAGCCTCCAGTGCATGTAACAGACTTGTAACAACCTGTTTACAGACTTGTTGCAACTTGTGAGTTTTTAGGAGTGTGTTCGATAAGGATTGTCGAGATAGAGTTAAAAAAAACTAACAAACATCGATGAAATCTTGTTAGTGATATACCTGGCCGAGAGGAATGAACGTCTGCGAGCCTTCTCTATAAACATCGTGGTTCATCCAGAATTCGGTAAAAATCTAGAACAAAACACAATCAATATCAATCATCATATGACTGCCACTTGACAAGAGTGTAGACAGGAAGCTTTGAGTGTCTGTGTGATATAGCAGCTTTTGAAGTGTAAATAAAGATGCCTGTATACTGACCCGCATACCTGAAAGAACAGTTCAGACTAACGAGCCTGGATTGAGTATTGTTCATACGAGGGACCAGCCGCGGTGGTTTGCCTGCTGTCAATGGACTTAATGAGACCTGAATAGGACGGTGGAACTGCGTCACCAACACCATTACTAGAATTAAAGGAAAAGAATTTGTTGGAAACATGAAGCAATTTTGCAATGGTGACCAACTTATAAAGAAACGTCAGCTAATAAGTGCATTCTGGAAAAACTATAGGAAACACCGTCTCGGAAACAATGTGATTTCAGACCCCAAATATACAAATCTATGTACATGAATAGACAAACTTTATTATATCAATTTTGAAGTATATTTTACGCATATCGTGATAAGGAGTGAAGAAATTATTTCCACTAGACTTTTCTCATGGACATTTCGCGCGCTTTTCTTAAATCTCGAAACATTCCCGCGTGTTTAGATCAGGCCATCCAAACACGGAAACTATTAAGTAATTGTTTAATGACAAAAGTAGCAAGTATCTTAAAAAAAATAGCTTCGAATGAAGGGACGTTTTCTCCTATGCGTACCGTGAGAAATCACTTTATTTTCATATTACTTTTAGATTATAGCCTACAGTAAACATACTCTTTAAATCCTTTTCAAGTTAGCAAAACGTTTTTAATGTTGACAATTTTAGTGCTGTTACATGACGATATTACTGAAGTTTTTAAGTACAAATCCTTATAATTGATGAAGAATTACAATAACAAAGTCCTTTCCTGTAAACGACAAACTACATGTTTCTAACAAACAAACTGCACGTTGTGGCAAACTACATGTTTCTTTTCTCTATATTGAACATCAAATTTACTCCATCAACCAAAAGTCCTTCAAAACCAAAGAGAAAGACTCAAAGCTCTTCATGATGATAAACTTTTACACGCCCTCCGTAAAGGAACGACGTTTGCCTCCCAATCCGGGGGAGGGATGCCCTTCCTTGTTGCTCCAACTGCCAGATTTCATCAGCTGGATGGTACGAGTGAATGAATTGAATCTGGTGCAGGGGGGTGAGACCACGTTCATCAAGGTTTCCACTTTCGCTCCCTCCGTGATCCTCTCTGGCGGCAGCAAGTTGTGAAGTCAACCTTTTGATTTTTTCTTTAGCATCCTGAAGTTTCTTCCCAGCCTTTGCCATCTCTTTTCTTAATTCTTCGCAAGATTTTCTTTCACTTTTAAAGTTCCCCTTGTAAAGAAGCAACTGGCATCTCATTGCTTCACGTTGTTCTTCCAGCTGTGTCTGTCTGCTTGCGTCGATCACGGCATTAAGTTTCAAAGAAGCTGTAACAGAGAAATCGATTAGTTGCAACACTAGTGATAAGGGCCTAATTCCAGTCGCTTTTTCGCTGCGAAATGCCGGAAATATTTCGTCTTTTTTTTTCAATTTCGACCACTTGAAGAAATTAATTCCGGAATTGAGGCCCATTTCAGACATCGAACTTTTCATGTGCCGAATCGAATGCATGCATTCGAACGTGAATTTGTGAACGTTGAACGTGAACGTTGCATTCGATTGCAAATGAACGTGAACACTTTAGAACTTAAAGACTTTAGAAAAGTTCGGCATATGAAAAGTTCGACCCGACTTCGACGTCTCAAATGACAAACAGGCTTTAGCCCGTGTATTTAGGGCTTAAGAACAATGTCGGACTGTTCATATTATGTAATGCAACGCAGTCCAGCCAAACAAATATGTGCCTACGTTTTGAATGTTGCGAAATGCTACTGTAGGTCATTCTCAAGCTGAAATCAGCTTCAGTTACAGTCAGCTTCAGTTATAAACTAAAACAAAACAAATATTTCTGTTTCGTTCCCTCCTTCGGCCCTCCCCCTCCCCCTAATCAATGTTGAAATGTTGAAACTATGCTGTTCTGGAATGAGTTATGACACATCACTAAACGTTGATTCAGCGCGTGTGTGTTAATCCGGTATCCCGGAAGGTCAGGATAGCAAAGCGAAACTTGATGTTACGAATGCTATATTTAAAACAATGGATTAACACACGCGTGCTCTCTCTCTGCGTTGTATATATATATATATATATATGTGTGTTGTAAAGTATTTCATTCTCTATGACCTCAAAGTCATCTGACTTTGAAATAAAGTCAAATATTTACAGTTTTAACCTGGGTCTTGCTTGATTCATATTTTGACTCTCAAGATGTCTTGTTTATTCGGAATTTTTTTTACTTTACTCTTTTAAATTGTCGGCTGGTCATGGTTTTTGTGAGGAAAGGGGGTATAATTTTGAAATAAATCCCGCGACTGCTGACTGTAGTGTGAAATAACACAGAGTGTCGTCAATGTTTTGACCAGGATTGCTGGGTGTTTGGGATACGATGCTTTAAACCTTACGTGAGGCAGGGCTATTCAAAAATAAAATAAAAAATTAAAATGAGCTTGGCATTTACCTTTTTCTTGTTGTTGTGCTTTCAAAGCTTCAACTGTCTCCTTTTTTTCATTTTCCAATGATATTCCTTGCAACTCTAGTTGATTGTTACGCATTTTTAAGTCACCGTTTTCGCTTTCGATTCCTCTATGTTTCTCAGCAAGCGCTTCATATTGGATTTTCAACCGTTCGTATTGTTGTTTCCATGCATGGTTAATCTCCACCAACTCTTCGTATCTTTTCTTGTATTCGCTGATATCAAGATTTCGATCTGATTTCGAGCGAGTGCCGTCAACGGGCTTATTTTCCATTTCATTCGCGCTTTTTTGTCATAACACTATATTACTTTGCTATACTATGCATGGTAGGCTAGTTTTGTACACTTGTACTCAGTGTTGTACGCCCACACCTCACGTGATAAGAGAGGGAAAATCCCTTATCCCTTAAATAATATATATTGTTGCCATTGACTTGTTACGGGATTAGTTGTCATGCCTTGGCCCGTGCTGTTTACTCTTTATGCTGGTGACCTATTTGACATAATCGAGCGTCATCTCCCTGATGTACACGCATATGCGGACGACTTCCAGTTGTATATATCGTTTAATCCTAATAGTGTTAATGATCAAGAAGCAGCTATTCTTGCCATCCAGCAATGTATTGATGATTTACATTTATGGATGACTCGTGACAAGCTAATGTTTAATGACGGAAAAACTGAAATTGTTTTAGTCGGCACATCTCAGCAGCTAAAGAAGGTTCGAATTAGTACAGTGAATATTTGCAATGCAGAAATTACACCAGTTGATGTTGTCAGAGATCTAGGTGTGTGGCTCGACCCAATGCTTAGAATGGACACTCATGTTACTAAGATCTCTAGTGCTGCCTTTTATCATCTTTATAACATCAGACGAATTAGGAAATTTCTGAGCAAAAGCCACACCGAAACACTTATACATGCCTTTGTGACATGTAGATTGGACTACTGTAATAGCCTCATGTATGGACTTCCTGATACCCTTACTGCAAAGCTTCAACGTATACAGAATGCATGTGCTCGTCTGGTTTATCAAGCACCAAAACAATGTCAAATTACACCGCTTTTGCAAGACCTACATTGGTTACCTGTTAAAATGAGGATCATGTTCAAGATATTACTCCTCACATTTAAAGTTCTTCATCAGCTGGCTCCATTGTATCTATCGGAACTTATCAAAATCACTACTCCTGGTCGCTATAATTTACGTACGTCTAATAATGGCCTCTTATTATCATATCCTCGGGGCAAATCAAAGAAAACGCTTGGCGACCGATCGTTCACGGTTGCTGCACCAACATTATGGAACAGCCTTCCAGCCAAAATTAGGGACATAGAACAGCTTTCTCATTTTAAATCAGAACTTAAAACATACTTATTTAAGAAAGCTTTCACTGAAAATTAGATAATTTTCTATTTTAACCTCTATGTATATTCTATGTTTTATATTGTGTATATTTCTAATTTAAGTAATTAAAATATTGTAACTATGTATTATTTTAATGTAATGCGCATAGAACATTTTATGAATATGCGCAATAGAAATACATTTTATTATTATTATTATTATTATTGTGTGTGTAATGGACAAAAGACAGTTTACGCTAATGGTATGATAATGAAGAGATGTTAGACTGTATGTAAATTAAGTAAATATGTATATAAGTCATGTTGTAGATTTAGGATGATTATTATTATGCTTGCAGTCGTCTTTAATAAAATGTTTATTTCTGTACTTGTTCGCTTATACTAACGAGCACGAAACAGACTGAGGTATGAAAAATCGCGCGGTTATTCTAGATTCCTACGATAGTTCAGTTAGATGAACTGAACGGCCGGTTTGACCAAGTGAAACACAATCATAAAAGCCATGTATTAACGTTTTAAAACGGCTTCGAAATAATAGACCTTTTCCATTAAGCTGGTTTTCCACTAGCGATATTTCTCGCGCGAATTTCGCAACCAAACTTTGCGTTGCTACTAATGCTTAATACTACGCTATTTTTAGCTGTGGTAATTGAATTGCATTTTCATGCATAGATAAAAAAAATGGTCTATGATGCAAAAGGTCTGTTGCATTAATAGATTAACGTTCTCAAATATTTCTTAGTTCCGAAAAACTAATCAAGCGTCGTCATCTATGTACTTGTGTATATTCTGATTGCACTTACAAGTACTTCCTTGGCGTTAATTTCGGCTCCTGCTGTGATCTATTTCCAGACGAATGTGCTGACAATGTTATGGATTGCGTTGGAAGAAAATACTCCAAGAATTCTGAGAACAAGGCCGTGTAGATTGTGTCATGGCCTCGGTCAGCCGCCCTGGTGCTGTCCTGTGAAGAAATAAAGAAACATTGATTTCAAACTCTTCAATGAGAGTTAATGAAACTCGCATTTAGAAGCATAAGAACTATTCCAACTTCCAAGCATGACCGTGAACTCACCCAAGGTGAGCTACTTAGCGTTATGAAATACGCAAACTGATAGAGAAAATATTCCACAGCACCTATAAAAGAAAAATAGCGTCGCAAGACCTTCAGTTTAAAATCTGTTTAAAATAAAACGTGTTTAGCCGTTGGCGCAAATTTGTTAAAACATTTTTTTGCTCGAATAACCTTGTACAATGCCTTGATTTTGGCGGACATTGTGTGGAGTGATAAGAACAATACTGTACTTATGAACACGTTCCAGCTTGTTCATTATAATAAAAGACCTGTTTACATGCACTTGCACTTGAAAAATCTTAAGACCTGTTGACATGCACTTGTAATTTTCTGAGCAATTTCCAATACGATTTAATTCGTCTGATAGATGTGAACGAGGGATAAGCATGTGGTAATATTTTGGAGAAATCTGTCAGTTTTACAAATAATCCGCCCAGGTCAAAAACGTAACTAAAGCGGTGATTATGTAAGGTTAATTAGAATTGCGTGACCAAGCTTTGATATTGATCTTCTTCGATCTTAGCTAAAGGTCGACACAGACCGGACGCGATGCGGCAACGCGACGCGAATTTTGCGTTTCAGAAGCATATAAATTAAATTCTGGAAGCAAATTTTGGAATTTATGGACGCCAGAGCAGTCAAAATGTATTATCGTTAAGTAATCTCCAATTATTTGCTTTTGGAAAATAAAAAAGTTGAAAATTCGCATCGCGTCCAGTCTGTCCGTGTGGGCCTGTGAGGTGTGTAGAGCCCAGCCTTTCCCCGCAGTCACGCTGAAAATACTTGCAAGAAGATGGGGGTATAATACATGGAGATCCTGAAGAATAAAGATATCATATCTAAAATATGGTTCTGTATCATATTTCCCCCTGGGCATAGACACCCCATTGAGGTCCTACATAGGGGTGTAGGTTCTATAGGTTCTAATTGGGGAGTTTTCAGGGTCAATGGTATATAGTCAGGGGGTTGCCGGGCCTAAATTGAAAGAGATGTTTAGAGAAAGAGACTCTCTTTTTGGAGGGGAGGTTCAAAGTGGGAGCCATGATAAAGGAGGGACCTCAGAGAACTTTAGAGTGGGGGCATTGTATAAGGGAGAACTTCAGATACGAAGCTGTTATAGTTTGAACAAGGGGAAGGAAAGCCTTTGGGGAGTACTTATAGAAAAGGTCTTCAGCAGAGTTGAAGAACAGGGCATATATAAGATGAGGGGCTACTTTGGGGTGATAAGTGGGTAAGGGGAGATACGAGGAAGTGTACTTAAAATAGGTGTGGCTTTCATAGGTTGGGCTTATAAAGGGCAAGGGCTTTTCCAAAGGCGAGGGGTTGGTGCCTACAAGCAACATTAACATATTATTTGTAAGTAAAATTCTAATGAACTGCTTTTTGCCAGATTGCTTCGATGCCGTTATATTAATAAAAACCAGGAGTATTTTGACATTTGAATGATCTGATACCTTGATATTCCATTCCTGTTTCATTCTTCTGACATCTTCGCATCGTTCAGGAATAGGTTTTTGCAAAGATATATGGATTTGATCCTGAAAGTAAAAAATCTTTAAATCACCGTACCAATAAATTACACAACATTCGCGATTAACGGTGATCGAAGATCGTAGTTTACTATATTCATACCAAGAACATTGCTTCCTGTCCAACTCTTGGGATCTGTTTTTGAGCGCTGAAATCTTCAACACGATTTCGAATCATATTTAAATTGAAGATGAACACTTTAGGAAGCGCTTAGTGGTTCTTGCATCGAAAATTTAGACAAAATACAAAGAAAAAGTATAAAATAAACAGTCGATGTGCAATTTTTTATTTGAAAACACCACCATTTTGAATATCGGGCCCAGGTCCTTTCACGTTTTACCGTCGATTTCAACGCCAATGGACACTTACATAAATACAATTTTACAACAAAATTTAACCAAAGTGATTTATTACTTTTATTACTTCTGAATTGTTATTTGGGTAAGAGTGGTTCTTATTTTGATGGGGCAGCAGGATGTCCACTGGTTACACGAAGTACGAACAATATGAAGCATACCACAAAAAGATAAAAAAAATCTAAAACTATACAAATTTTATCTAGCATATCTATTACGAGACAAAAACTTAAAGTTCGTCATGATAATAGCTATACGTCACTTCCCCTCCGTAAAACAGCTTTATTGGCTATTAAATCCGGGGCAGGAAAACTCTGAATGACTCAATGTTGTTGCAACTGCCAAAGTTCATCATCAGGATGGCATGGCTTAATGAATCGAACATTATTCGCAGAGGTGGAAGCACGGGTAACAGGAGTTTGTTGAGTAAATCTGGTTGCGTGGATCAGCCCACGCCGTTCCAAAGAGTCTGTAACAAATAATTAAATATTGTCTAAGGGGACTTTGAGGTAATGAAATGAACAAATAACGCGCTTCTACAGTAAACTGAGTGGTAGTCGTGTTATCGTGTGATAATCATCCTAACAATAGCATGTTTTGTCTCCAGAATTGTTTTAGTCATTTCAATGGGTCCATTTTACGCTGTGTTAATTAAATCTCCGTAACCGGACTCATGTGAACAGCTGCTAAGTTTTCAAATGAAATTCACGCCGTCGCGTTTTAAAATGAGCGTTGTTGCCTTCATTGGGGGTTTTTAATATAGTTGCAACTATACGAAGTTATAGTTCTATAAAGTTCTAACTAAGTTCAATGGAAAAAAGTAGTTACCCATTGCACTTTTCTGAGCTTCCACAACTCCAGCCAATCTCATGATTTCATTTTCTAAAAACGCCTTCCGTTCCTGTAAACGGCTAACACACACTTTTAAATCAACGCTTTCGTCTTTAACTTGTCTGTTTTCTGCATTTAGGTCGTCAAACAACAACTTCAATGCTTCAAATCTTCTCTGATATAAACAACCTTCTCCGGTCGGCTCTGGAGTCGATGACAAACTGGCCTTATCACGTAATTCTCCACGAAGTCGCTCGTTTTCTTTGCTCAAATCGCAAATCATTTTTGTCATTTTTTCGATGACCTCTGCCGATCGACAGACTAAGTTTTCATCAGGACTGCTGGACCTCTTCATCCCTATTGATAGCTATAATAATATGGTATTAATCCTGAGCTGTCCAAAATCCAGCCTTCCTACAATCTAAGCAAATTTCAGTGAGGCCTGAAAATTAATTCTGACATGTGTTTAAATTGTTTCTCACACGAGTCACGGAAAAGGTACTGACAAAGATGACCTTTCAAGTACATGCAGTAACCTTTCATATTCATTGTTGATAAACATTTGTTCACTGGTACAATCGTGTTAATCGCCCTGAGACAATGCCAATAATAAATTCGGCTGTCGACACTACCTGGTAATTTATGCAAATAAAATATGCAGGAAATTTCTAGACGCTTCCAACTTCAGAACTTCGAACACGTGGTCACGAATCTCCTTAGTCAACAGCACACCATGTATCAGCGATATATTTATTCCAAGCGATGTCATAAATCTACTCACGTATCACTTACGTAGCAAATTAACGTCTGCCAAAGTGATTCGATGTGATTCAGTTTAGCGTATGTCATTTTTTGGATATATATACTACATTAACGTTCTAACGGATCCTAAGGCTCACATCAGTACGATAGCACACCAGCTCTTACACTATATTTTTGCCCGCTGCCGATCGGTAGGGATGGAGACGGTATCCGAGCGAAACGGTCGGGCTAGGGGTGAAACGGTGTTTCTTTTGAGTTTGCTGTTTTCGGCGCAGATAATAACTCAACGAACCATGCTATTTTAACGGTACCTCCTCCATCCCGTGATCAACTGTCACACGTGAGTCACTGAAGTGAAACCGTGGAATAAACGATACGAACATCAAAGTACACACACACACACACAAAACAAAAAAAAAAAATACCTGTAAATGTGGCGATCATTAATGAATTTACCTTTACCCCAAACACCCATTCCACGACCAAAACGGGTGTGAAAAGAACTGTGCTTAATCCTGCAAAACAAACTAACAAAAAAAAAAACAAACCCCAGCGAGATTAATAAGACGCTTCTCCCGTAGAGTTCACAACATCGCGTGAAGTCGTTAGGGAAAGGGGCGGGATGGGTCACGCAAGCAACTAACAACTCGATCAGGCAAACTGGGCTCATATTTGTACTCACCGGAGGGGGCAAGTAGCCGACCGGACAAGCGTCCTAGGACCCGCGACACTACGATACGAAGACCCGTATAACATTAACTTCCTTTATTATTTAATAATAAATACATGTATTTCAAATGCTTTCACACACTATAATACCGCCGGATGTATTTCACCAGTTTTGATCGATATCTCTCGTTTAAGAAAGGCTGGTTTTTATCTTCATCGAATCTCGAGTTTACAAGTTTTAGTTAAAGTATATGAAATATTTCGGAATATTGTTATCAATTGTTATCTGACGTCACACCGCAGGGATAGTTGTGTACACTTGGGGTATTGACATTTGGTCCATAAATTTCCTCTGGCATCATCGCGCATCCCGCGCAACTATTCTGCCTATCACCTGGTCGGTTAATAGTGCCGATCGATATATGTTTTCCGGTGGGACAAAATTGCCCACGGATCGGTTACCGTATATGTTTTCTGGCACGAGATTATTACCTCCTACGTATATGTTCCCCGGCGGGGGAATGTTAACTACCGATCGGTTACCATATATATTTTCCACGGGACGAGTGCCGTATGTGCTGTGACCGATCCCTTTTACAAATGCCTTTGTAGAACCCCCGGACGGTGCTATGTTGGACATGAACTAAACCAGGCCTAGGGCCTGCCCCCCCCCCCAGTAAAAGTCCCTTTCGAGTGTAAAAATTTGCAAAATAACCATGTTACAAATGCAAGACATCAACGAATATTTACAGAGAGCTTGAGAACGAAGTTGCCAATCCTCGTAATTACTGGTTACACGAAGTGCGAACAATATAAAGAATATTAGAAGAAAATAAAAAAATCTAAAACTATGCAAATTTCAACTGACACATCTATTATCAAGAGACAAAAAGTCAAAGCAAGTTCGTGACGATAATAGATATCTATTTCCCCCCCGTAAAACTGCTTCAATTGGCTTTTAACTCCGGGGGAGGTGAAATCTCAGGGTTGTTCCAACTGCCAAAGTTCATCATCAGGGTGGCATGGCTGAATGAATCGAACACTATTCACGGAAGTAGAAACACGCCCACGGTTACCAGAGAATCCAATTTGGATTTCCCCTTCTCTGTCTGCAACAAGTTGTGAGGTCAAACTTTTGATATCTTTCTCGGCATCTTCAAGCTTCTTCTCACTCATTTTCATCTCTTTCCTCAATTCTTCGCAAGACTTTCTCTCCCTTTCAAAACTCCCCTTGTAAAGAAGCAGCTGACATCTCGTTGCTTCAAGTTGTTCTTCCAGCCGTGTCTGTCTGCTTGCGTCAATCAACCCACGCATCTTCGAAGAAGCTGTAACAAATATCGAGGTAACGTCTAAGTTCTTTGTTTTGAAATAGAATTCACACAATCACATGACGTCGAAGTATTTTGAAATAAGCGTAATTCAAATGGAATGTGTCTCAGCCTTCTGGTCTGGAGGCCCAGCATATGTTGCAATCAGGTAGTTTCATCATGTATATAGTTGCAATTATAAGAAGTTATTGTTGCAAGTTAAAGTTATAAAATGTTATAACACAGTGACACTGAATAAAGATCAAAAGACTGTTGTGAGTGCATCTGAAATAGACACGGTCGTGAGTGCATTTAAAATAGACTGTACATTACGTGTAGCGCATATCAGGTGATAGATATATCAACTTTGTTCCAAACTTCCAAGATCATTGTCGTAACAAGTAGCTATTTACAAGTGTGCCCATGCAGTGTGCTTATAAAATGGAGTTAGGCTCGACACGCATGTCACCTTTGCGTCACAAAAAGCCTCTTTGGGAAACATCCAAGAATCATCAGAGATGATGGTCCAGACCTTTGCTCAAACCTCGCAAGCTATGTTTTCTACTTTAGTTTAAAGATGAAAAACGTAGTTACCCATTGCACTTTTCTGAGCTTCCAAAACTCCAGCTAATCTCATGATTTCATTTTCTAAAAACGTCTTCCGCTCGTGTAAACGGCTAACACATACTTTTAAGTCAATGTTTTCGTCTTTAACTTGTCTGTTTTCTGCATTTAGGACTTCAAACGACAATTTCAATGCTTCAAATCTTTTCTTATAAACGCAACCTGACATTTTTTCGAAGAACCTTGTCGATCCACTGACAAACTTTTCATCAGGATTGCTGGATCTCTTCATCCCTGCTTGTTAATTACAATTCTATGATATTGATCCGAAACTGTCGCAATTGCAGGCTTCTCAACCACAAGCTAAGCAAATTCCCCTTGTCATGGAAACGGGTGCTGGAGTATGGTTGCAAAGTCAGTAATGACGTCAATACATGTTCTCCCCGAAGTTTGATTGGCAGCTGAGTGTATCCATAATAATGATATTAGTTAGAGTTTCCGCGTTTGAAGAGTCTATATTGTAACTCTCTCTACATATTTGATCTTATATGGTCATGTCTTCGAGATAATAGGTTACACATTCCAGGAAAAATTGTATTTCTGTGCACTCACAGATAATATATACTGAATATAGTTTCTGTATGCATCATTTGGTAGACGAACTCTAATAGTAACGAATAACCCTGTCTACTCTCCATGCAGTCAAAAAACGACACAAGCAATGCCCTTGATGAAATATTTGCCTATATGTATATTGCGTGTTCCTATTTTATCCATCGATACTACCTTCAACACTGCAGACGCACTTTTAACTCTAATTAGGAGTTATTATTTCTAAAATTATAACTTGTCTAGCCGGTCTTTGTTGGTCATTGTTCTGCACTTAGACACTGACGCAATTTAGAAAATTCACATCTCGAAGCGATGCGGGGATCGTGGATATAAACTATCTTACTAAATTTCAAATGCTTTTATACTCTGTAATACCGAATGTATTAATCAGTTTTGATCGATATCGCTCGTTTAAGAAAAAGTGATTTTTATTTTCATCGAATCTTGAGTTTACAAGTTTTAGTTACAGTATATAAAATTCGGAATATTGTTATCAATAATATCGAAGATTATGATCACTAATGTGTACCATAAAGATTCTCTGAGGTCACACTGCTGGGATAGTTGTGTACACTTAGGGTATTGACATTTGGTCCATAAATTTCCTCTGGCATCACCGCGCAGCTATTCTGCCTATCACCTGGTCGGTTAATAGTGCCGACCGATAGATCGCCGTATATGTTTTCCGGTGGGACAAAATTACCCATAGATAGATTTCCGTATATGCTTTCTGGCACGAGATTATTACCTCCGTATATGTCCTCCGGTGGGACAAAATTACCCACGGATAGATTACCGTATATGTTTTCTGGCACGAGATTATTACCTCCTCCGTATATGTTCCCCGGTGAGGGAATGTTAACTACAGATCGGTTACCGTATATGTTTTCTGGCAGGAGATTATTACCTCCGTATATGTTCCCCGGTGGGGGAATGTTAACTACCGATCGGTTACCGTATATATTTTCTACGGGACGAGTGCCGTATGTGCTTCCACCATAGATGGATTGCATATCCATTAAACTCTTTGCATAAGCATTCAGTAAAACTTGGCCGTAAATTTCCCCCTGCTCAGGGTTGGGTAAGGATACAGATATATGGCCGGGGTTATATATGGATTCGGAATAGCTGTCGTCCTTAGCTGTCCTGCCTTTCCTTCCTGATCCCTCCTGTTTCCCGGTTCTCTTTTGTGATGGCCTGCCGTCTGGGAAACAAAATTAAGGAATTTACAGTTTATCACAATCACGAGCACTAAACAGAGTAAAATTATTACAAATGGTTAGATTTTTGCCGTTCAAAATCGTTTCCACGTCTAACCTGAGTCATCATCGCTTGATCCACGCTCACTAGAATTACGTATACTTGAGTTAAAATCGGATTCCTCTGAATCACTAAAAGGCGGAACAAAATAATTTCTTAATGCAGTCGACGGTGATGAACCTGTAGTTATAGAAGTGAAGTGGATTCCAGGGGCGTTTTCCTTTATACGGTAAAAACGGCCAGAGCGGTCCTGTTGTATTTCGGTACAGACAGATTACTGGTATTTTAGAGTGTTTCAAGAACGCCGCATTCAAGTATGTCGTTATTCACATCTGCCTAGCACAGGAAATTCAGTTTCACCGCCATATTCTTAACGAAATACTAAGCAAAATTTTGATCGATACAAAAACTTGCACTACAGCTGTAAAGACTAGACAAAATTTGGTAAAAACCTTGAACGTATTTCTCTTTCTTCATTCCGTCTCATCGCTTTCTTTCGCCATACCTCCCGTCGACGCTTTCTCCAGGGGCTGAAAATAACAAACGTTTGTTTGGAGTGTTGGCAGAGAGATCAGGGAATTCTGACAAGCGTGGGTATTTATATGGAGAAGGAAGTCCGCTTACCTTGTATAAGGAACATAACCTGTCACAAGCAATGATATGAAAACGAAAAATCCAACGACACCCAAAAAACTCAGAACTCCCGCAGCGATTCCCGCTTTTGCTAACGCTATATCTGAAACCGAGAATAGCAATTCATGATGATAAAACTCGGATTCGCTTTTAAACAACGGCTTGTAAACTACACTTACATGCTTTGTTTGACTTCTTTACATACTTCACATCGGCTGAAACAAAAAAAAAATTGTCTTTCACGGGTCTCTTGCATGTGTTTACCATCAAAGAAAGTTTTGCCCAAGTAGGTTTTGATTTCAGCGAGGAATGAAAATCACAGGACACGAGAAAAACTTTTGATGAAAGAACTAACTAATTTAAACCATGATTCCCTGCCTAAGTAAAACATGAATTTAATTTCTCGCCCTATCTGTATTTATGGCTGGCCGAATTAAAAGGTAAGAGGCATCGTGTTCATAACCTTTCCTACAAGTGCCACAGAGCGAGGTCACCCGCCACCCATTAGTTCATTTGGTTACCTTTTCCTGACGTCTTTTGGTGAACAACACTAGGCGGCCCAAAGCCAACGACAGTTCCTGCTTTTACTTCAATAATATACTCCGTCTTTGCCTTTAAATTACTGCAAGTCCAGGAGAGAACTGCATTTGATACTGTCACATTTGAAAACATTTGAGATACCCGCTATCTAGCTGTTTCGTAAACATCAATTGCATACGATGTTAGTACACCGTTCGTCTCGCTTTCGTCAGGGCTTTTCCATGAAACAGTTATAGAAGTATAGTTGAAAGCTGTAACTGAAATTTCGCTTGGAGTACCCGATGGAACTACGAAAAAGCAATTTCAACCAGGGCATACTAGTCTCAAAAACCGTTTCCTCTGGAAATGTACTACCCAAAAACTCATACTGATTATTTTAGGAGGAAACTTGAAACCAAATCACCCAATGCAAGACTCACCCCACTCCCCTGTTCTATGACGAACCCTGGTGGGGGGACCGTATCCCCCAGTGGTGCTTGCCTCCACGCTTACAGTGTACCATCTATAAGGTTTCAACCCAGCTATAAGTAACAGCCCCTTGCTCCCACCGACAACAACAGTATTATGACATGGCTTGGTATCGCTGATCTCCTTTGAACACAAACGATAGGCTACGATGATTCCGTTCCTTTTCTCTACTTCCGGTGGAGACCACGTAACTTCTAAACCAGTTGGACCGATCCCTTTTACGAATGCCTTTGTAGGACCCCCGGACGGTGCTATGTTGGAGAAATAGCATGGAAACTGAAAAGCTGACATGAACTAAACTAGGCCTAAGGCCTGTCCCCCAGTGAAAGTCCTTTCGAGTGTAACAATTGTAACAATGCAAATAAGCATGTTTAGAAGAAGGTAATGTTGTTCTTTTAACAAGCCTTATTCCATCAGGATGGATTCGTCAGTATGTAGTTCACTCTCCCCTGTTCTGTTAGTTCCGATTGATGGTAGATTGAACTTAGAAAAGCGATAAGGAAAACCTCGACTTATAAATAAGAGCTCTCAGTTTAAGAAGTTCAAAGCTAGAGACGTCAAAGCAATAATTTTTCGACAGAAACCGAATGAACCATCGCAATACTTACGGGCTGACAGTGTCCAGTGACGGACTGACGTAGAAGGACCCCAGCCTTTTACAGTTGCCGCCTTTATAAAAATCAGATATTCCTTAAAAGGTAGAAGACCGGAGAGTATAAAACTCCGAGAACCAGATGGTATGTTTCTGGA
>NW_021163525.1:0-42549 GCF_004324835.1 Dendronephthya gigantea
AGCCATCCATAGCTATCCATAGGCCTCCATAGGCCTCCATAGGCCTCCATAGCTATTCATAGCTATCGATAGGCCTCCATAGGCCTTCAAAGCAATCCATACGCCTCCATAGCTATCCATAGCCCTCCATAGGCCCCCATAGGCCTCCATAGCCCTCCATAGGCCTCCATAGCCATCCATAGGCCTCTATAGGCCTCCATAGCCATCAATTGGCCTCCATAAGCCATCCATAATAATCCATAGGCCTCCATTACGCTCTATAGCCATCCATAGGTCTCAATAGGCCATCCATAGCCCTCCATAGGCCTCCATAGTCAACCACACCTCTCCATAAACCTCCATAGGCCTCCTTAGCGATCCATAGGCCATCCATAGCCTTCCAGAGGCCTCCATAGGCCATCCATAGCCATCCATATGCCACCATAGGCCTCAATAGCTATCCATAGGCCTCAATAGGCATCCATAGGCCATCTATAGCCTTCCATTGCCATCCATAGGCCTCAATAGCCGTCCATAGCCATCCATAGGCCTCCATAGCGATCCATAGGCCTCCATAGGCCATCCATAGCCATCCATAGGCCTCCATAGCCCACTATAGCCATCCATAGGCCCCCTTAGGTCATCCATAGCCTTCCATAAGCCACAATAGCCATCCATAACCATCCATGGGCCTCCATAGCCGTCCATAGCTATCCATAGGCCTCCATAGGCTATCCATAGCCATCTATAGCTATCCATAGGCCTCCAGAGGCCTCCATAGCTATCCATAGCCACCGATAGGCCTCCATAGGCCTCCATAGCTATCCATATTTATCCAAAGGCCTCCATAGGCCTCCAAAACCATCCATAGGTCTCCATAGCTATCCATAGCTATCCATACGCCACCATAGGTCTCCATTGCCATTCATTGGCCTCCATAGGCCCTCCATAGCCATCCATAGGCCTCCATAGCACTCCATAGCTATGAAAAGGCCCCCATAGGTCATCCATAGCCTTCCGTAGACACCATAGCCATCCATAGCCATCCATAGGCCTCCGTAGCCGTCCATAGCCATCCATAGGCCTCCATATGCTATCCATAGCCATCCATAGGCCTCCATAGGCCTCCATAGCTATCCATAGCCATCCATAGGCCTCCATAGCTATCCATAGCCACCGATAGGCCTCCATAGGCCTTCATAGCAATCCATAGGCCTCCATAGGCCTCAATAGCTATCCATAGCCATCCAAAGGCCTCCATAGGCCTCCATAGTTATCCATAGGCCTCCAGAGCAATCCATAGGCCTCCATAGCGATCCATAGGCCTCCATAGGCCATCCATAGCCATCCATATACCTCCATAGCCCTCCATAGCCGTCCATAGCCATCCATAGGCCTGCATAGGCTATCCATAGCCATCCATAGGCCTCCATAGGCCTCCATAGCTATCCAAAACCATCCATAGGCCTCCATAGCTATCCATAGCCACCGAAAGGCCTCCATAGGCCTCCATAGTTATCCATAGGCCTCCAGAGCAATCCATAGGCCTCCATAGGCATCCATAGTTATCCATAGGCCTCCAAAGGTAATCCATATCTATCCATAGGCCTCCATGGCTCCCCATAGCCATCCATAGGCCCCCATAGGTCATCCATAGCCTTTCATAGGCAACAATAGTCATCCATAGCTATCCAAAGGCCTCCATAGCCGTCCATAGATATCCATAGGCCTCCATAGGCCATCCATAGAAATCCATAGCTATTCATAGGCCCCCATAAATCACCCATAACCTTCCATAGGCCACAATAGTCATCCATAGTTATCCATAGGCCTCCATAGCCGTCCATAGCTATCCATAGGCCTCAATAGGCATCCATAGGCCATCCATAGCCATCCATAGGCCTCCATAGCCCACTATAGCCATCCATAGGCCCCCTTAGGTCATCCATAGCCTTCCATAGGCCACAATAGCCATCCATAACCATCCATGGGCCTCCATAGCCGTCCATAGCTATCCATAGGCCTCCATAGGCTATCCATAGCCATCTATAGCTATCCATAGGCCTCCAGAGGCCTCCATAGCTATCCATAGCCACCGATAGGCCTCCATAGGCCTCCATAGCTATCCATATTTATCCAAAGGCCTCCATAGGCCTCCAAAACCATCCATAGGTCTCCATAGCTATCCATAGCTATCCATACGCCACCATAGGTCTCCATTGCCATTCATTGGCCTCCATAGGCCATCCATACCCATCCATAGGCCTCCATAGCACTCCATAGCCATGAAAAGGCCCCCATAGGTCATCCATAGCCTTCCGTAGACACCATAGCCATCCATAGCCATCCATAGGCCTCCGTAGCCGTCCATAGCCATCCATAGGCCTCCATATGCTATCCATAGCCATCCATAGGCCTCCATAGGCCTCCATAGCTATCCATAGCCATCCATAGGCCTCCATAGCTATCCATAGCCACCGATAGGCCTCCATAGGCCTTCATAGCAATCCATAGGCCTCCATAGGCCTCCATAGCTATCCATAGCCATCCAAAGGCCTCCATAGGCCTCCATAGTTATCCATAGGCCTCCAGAGCAATCCATAGGCCTCCATAGCGATCCATAGGCCTCCATAGGCCATCCAAAGCCATCCATATACCTCCATAGCCCTCCATAGCCGTCCATAGCCATCCATAGGCCTCCATAGGCTATCCATAGCTATCCATAGGCCTCCATAGGCCTCCATAGCTATCCAAAACCATCCATAGGCCTCCATAGCTATCCATAGCCACCGAAAGGCCTCCATAGGCCTCCATAGTTATCCATAGGCCTCCAGAGCAATCCATAGGCCTCCATAGGCATCCATAGTTATCCATAGGCCTCCAAAGGTAATCCATATTTATCCATAGGCCTCCATGGCTCCCCATAGCCATCCATAGGCCCCCATAGGTCATCCATAGCCTTTCATAGGCAACAATAGTCATCCATAGCTATCCAAAGGCCTCCATAGCCGTCCATAGATATCCATAGGCCTCCATAGGCCATCCATAGAAATCCATAGCTATTCATAGGCCCCCATAAGTCACCCATAACCTTCCATAGGCCACAATAGTCATCCATAGTTATCCATAGGCCTCAATAGCCGTCCATAGCTATCCATAGGCCTCAATAGGCATCCATAGGCCATCTATAGCCTTCCATTGCTATCCATAGGCCTCAATAGCCGTCCATAGCCATCCATAGGCCTCCATAGCGATCCATAGGCCTCCATAGGCCATCCATAGGCCTCCATAGCCCACTATAGCCATCCATAGGCCCCCATAGGTCATCCATAGCCTTCCATAGGCCACAATAGCCATCCATAACCATCCATAGGCCTCCATAGCCGTCCATAGCTATCCATAGGCCTCCATAGGCTATCCATAGCCATCTATAGCTATCCATAGGCCTCCAGAGGCCTCCATAGCTATCCATAGCCACCGATAGGCCTCCATAGGCCTCCATAGCTATCCATAACCATCTAAAGGCCTCCATAGTTCTCCAAAACCATCCATAGGCCTCCATAGCTATCCATAGCTATCCATACGCCACCATAGGTCTCCATTGCCATTCATTGGCCTCCATAGGCCATCCATAGCCATCCATAGGCCTCCATAGCACTCCATAGCCATGAAAAGGCCCCCATAGGTCATCCATAGCCTTCCGTAGACACCATAGTTATCCATAGCCATCCATAGGCCTCCGTAGCCGTCCATAGCCATCCATAGGCCTCCATATGCTATCCATAGCCATCCATAGGCCTCCATAGGCCTCCATAGCTATCCATAGCCATCCATAGGCCTCCATAGCTATCCATAGCCACCGATAGGCCTCCATAGGCCTTCATAGCAATCCATAGGCCTCCATATGCCTCCATAGCTATCCATGGCAATCCAAAGGCCTCCATAGGCCTCCATAGTTATCCATAGGCCTCCAGAGCAATCCATAGGCCTCCATAGTTATCCATAGCTATCCATAGGTCTCCAAAGGCAATCCATAGCTATCCATAGGCCCCCATAGGTCATCCATAGCCTTCCATAGGCCACCATAGTCATCCATAGCCATCCATAGGCCTCCATAGCCGTCCATGGATATCCATAAGCCCCCATAGGCCATCCATAGAAATCCATAGCTACCGATAGGCCTCCATAGGCCTTCATAGCAATCCATAGGCCTCCATAGGCCTCCGTAGCTATCCATAGTTATCCAAAGGCCTCCATAGGCATCCATAGCCATCCATAGGCCTGCAAAGGCAATCCATAGCTATCCATAGGCCTCCATGGCTCCCCATAGCCATCCATAGGCCACCATAGGTCATCCATAGCCTTCCATAGGACACCATAGTCATCCATAGCCATCCATAGGCCTCCATAGCCGTCCATAGTTATCCACAGGCCTCCATAGGCCATCCATAGCACTGCATAGCTATCCAAAGGCCTCCATAGGCCTCCATAGCTATCCATAGCCACCGATAGGCCTCCATAGGCCTTCATAGCTGTCCATAGATATCCATAGGCCTCCATAGGCCTCCATAGCTATCCATAGCCACCGATAGGCCTCCATAGGCCTTCATAGCAATCCATAGCCCTGCATAGGCCTCCATAGGCCTCCATAGCTATCCGTAGGCCTCCATAGCCATCCATAAGCCTCTATAGGCCATCCATAATAATCCATAGGCCTCCATTACGCTCTATAGCTATCCATAGGTCTCAATAGGCCATCCAAAGCCTTCCATAGGCCTCCATAGTCAACCACACCTCCCCATAAACCTCCATAGGCCTCCATAGCGATCCATAGGCCATCTATAGCCTTCCATAGTCCTCCAGAGGCTATCCATAGCTATCCATATGCCACCATAGGCCTCAATAGCTATCCATAGGCCTCAATAGCTATCCATAGCCATCCATAGGCCTCCATAGGTCTCCATAGCCATCCATAGGCCATCCAAAGCCATCCATAGGACTCCATAGGCCATACATAGCCATCCATAGGACACCATAGCGCCCAATAGCTATCCATAGGACTCAATAGCTAACCATAAGTCTTCATAGGCCATCCATAGCCATCCATAAGCCTCCATTGCCCTCCATAGCTATCCATAGGCCCCCATAGGTCATCCATAGCCTTGCATAGGGATCATAGCCATCCATGGCCATCCGTAGGCTCCATAGCCATCAATAGCTATCCATAGGCCTCCATAGGCCTCCATAGGCTATCCATAGCCTTACATTGCCATCCATAGGCCTCAATAGCCGTCCATAGCCATCCATAGGCCTCTATAACGATCCATAGGCATCCATCGGCCATCCATAGCTATCCATAGGCCTCCATAGCCCTCCATAGCCATTCATAGGCCCCCATAGCCGTCCATAGCTATCCATAGGCTTCCATTGGCCATCCATAGCCATCCATAGCTATCTATAGGCCTCCATAGGCCTCCATAGCTATCCATAGCCACCGATACGCCTCCATATGCCTTCATAGCAATCCATAGCCCTCCATAGGCCTCAATAGGCCTCCATAGCTATCCATAGCTATCCAAAGGCCTCCATAGGCCTCCATAGTTATCAATAGGTCTCCATAGCAATCCATAGGCCTCCATAGGCATCCATTGCCATCCATAGGCTTCAAAACGCAATCCATAGCTATCCATAGGCCTCCATAGCTCTCCATAGCCATCCATAGGCCCCCATAGATCATCCATAGCCTTCCATAGGCCACCATAGTCATCCATAGTTATCCATAGGCCTCCATAGCCGTCCATAGCTATCCATAGGCCTCCATAGGCATCCATAGGGCATCCATAGCCTTCCATTGCCATCCATAGGCCTCAATAGCCGTCCATAGCCATCCATAGGCCTCCATAGCGATCCATAGGCCTCCATAGGCCATCCATAGCCATCCATAGGCCTCCATAGCCACCATAGCCATCCATAGGCCCCCATAGGTCATCCATAGCCTTCCATAGGCCACAATAGATATCAAGAACCATCCATAGGCCTCCATAGCCGTCCATAGCTATCCATAGGCCTCCATAGGCTATCCATAGCCATCCATAGCTATCGATAGGCCTCCATATGCCTCCATAGACGTCCGTAGGTCTTCATAAGCCTTCCATAGCCTTCCATTGCCATCCATAGGCCCCCATAGGTCATCAATAGCCTTGCATAGGCACCATAGCCATCCATGGCCATCCATAGGCCTCCATAGCCGTCCATAGTTATCCATAGGCCTCCATAGGCCTCCATAGGCCATCCATAGCCTTCCATTGCTATCCATAGGCCTCAATAGCCGTCCATAGCAATCCATAGGCCTCCATAGTGATCCATAGGCCTCCATAGGCCATCAATAGCCATCCATAGGCCTCCATACCCTCCTTAGCCATCCATAGGCCCCCATAGCCGTCCATAGCTATCCATAGGCCTCCATAGGCCATCCATAGCCATCCATAGCTATCCATTGGCCTCCATAGGCCTCCATAGCTATCCATAGCCATCGATAGGCCTCCATAGGCCTTCATAGCAATCCATGAGCCTCCATAGGCCTCCATAGCTATCCATAGCCATCCAAAGGCCTCCATAGGCCTCCATAGCTTTCCCTAGGCCTCCATAGCAATCCATAGGCCTCCATAGGCATCCATAGCCATCCATAGGCCTCCAAAGGCAATCCATAGCTTTTGATAGGCCTCCATGGCTCTCCATAGCTATCCATGGGCCCCATAGGTTATCCATAGCCTTCCATAGGCTACCATAGTCATCCATAGTTATCCATAGGCCTCCATAGCCGTCCATAGCTATCTATAGGCCTCCATAGGCATCCATAGGCCGTCCATAGCCTCCCATTGCTATCCATAGGCCTCAATAGCCCACCATAGCTATCAATAGGCCCCCATAGGTCATCCATAGCCTTCCATAGGCCAGAATAGCCATCCATAACCATCCATAGGCCTCCATATCCGTCCATAGCTATCCATAGGCCTCCATAGGCCATCCATAGCCATCCATAGCTATCCATAGGCCTCCATACCCTCGTTAGCCATCCAAAGGCTCCATAGCCGTCCATAGCTATCCATAGGCCTCCATAGGCCATCCATAGCCATCCATAGCTATCCATTGGCCTCCATAGGCCTCCATAGCTATCCATAGCCATCGAAAGGCCTCCATAGTCCTTCATAGCAATCCAGGAGCCTCCACAGGCCTCCATAGCTATCCATAGATATCCAAAGGCCTCCATAGGCCTCCATAGTTATCCATAGGCCTATACAGCAATCCATAGGCCTCCATAGGCATCCTTAGCCATCTATAGGCCTCCAAAGGCAATCCATAGCTTTTGATAGGCCTCCATGGCTCTCCATAGCTATCCATGGGCCCCATAGGTTATCCATAGCCTTCCATAGGCTACCATAGTCATCCATAGTTATCCATAGGCCTCCATAGCCGTCCATAGCTATCTATAGGCCTCCACAGGCATCCATAGGCCGTCCATAGCCTCCCATTGCTATCCATAGGCCTCAATAGCCCACCATAGCTATCAATAGGCCCCCATAGGTCATCCATAGCCTTCCATAGGCCAGAATAGCCATCCATAACCATCCATAGGCCTCCATATCCGTCCATAGCTATCCATAGGCCTCCATAGGCCATCCATAGCCATCCATAGCTATCCATAGGCCTCCATACCCTCGTTAGCCATCCAAAGGCTCCATAGCCGTCCATAGCTATCCATAGGCCTCCATAGGCCATCCATAGCCATCCATAGCTATCCATTGGCCTCCATAGGCCTCCATAGCTATCCATAGCCATCGAAAGGCCTCCATAGTCCTTCATAGCAATCCAGGAGCCTCCACAGGCCTCCTTAGCTATCCATAGATATCCAAAGGCCTCCATAGGCCTCCATAGTTATCCATAGGCCTATACAGCAATCCATAGGCCTCCATAGGCATCCTTAGCCATCTATAGGCCTCCAAAGGCAATCCATAGCTTTCGATAGACCTCCATGGCTCTCCATAGCTATCCATAGGCCCCATAGGTCATCCATAGCCTTCCATAGGCCACAATAGCCATCCATAACCATCCATAGGCCTCCATATCCGTCCATAGCTATCCATAGGCCTCCACAGGCCATCCATAGCCATCCATAGCTATCCATAGGCCTCTATAGGCCTCTATAGCTATCTATAGCCATCGATAGGCCTCCATAGGCCTTCATAGCAATCCATAGGCCTCCATAGGCCTCTATAGCTATCCATAGCCATCCAAAGGCCTTCATAGGCCTTCATAGCAATCCATAGGCCTCCATAGCCGTCCGTACCTATCCATAGGCCTCAATAGGCCATCCATAAGAATCCATAGCTATCCATAGGCCTCCATAGGCCTCCATAGCTATCCATAGCCACCGATAAGCCTCCATAGGCCTTCATAGAAATCCATAGGCCTCCATAGGCCTACATAGCTATCCATAACCCTCCATAGGCCTCTATAGGCCTCTATAGCCATCCATAGGCCTCCATAAGCCATCCATAGGCCTCCATAGGCACTCCATAGCCGTCCAAAGGCCTCCATAGCGATCCATAGGCATCCATCGGCCATCCATAGCCATCCATAGGACTCCGAAGCCCACCATAGCACTCCATAGGCTCCCATAGGTCATCCATAGCCTTCCATAGGCCACAATAGCTATTCATAACCAGCCATAGGCCTCCATAGCCGTCCATAGCTATCCATAGGCCTGCATAGGCCATCGATAGCCATCTATAGCTATCCATAGGCCTCCATAGGCCTCCATAGCTATCCATATTCACCGATAGGCCTCCATAGGCCTTCATAGCAATCCATAGGCCTCCATAGGACTGCATAGCTATCCATAGCCATCCAAAGGCCTCCATAGGCCTCCAAAACCATCCATACGCCTCCATAGCTATCCATAGCTATCCATACGCCTCCATAGGTCTCCATTGCCATCCATTGGCCTCCATAGGCCATCCATAGCCATCCATAGGCCTCCATAGCACTCCATAGCGATGAATAGGCCCCCATAGGTCATCCATAGCTTCAATAGACACCATAGCCATCCATAGCTATTTATAGGCCTGCGTAGCCGTCCATAGCCATCCATAGGCCTCCATAGGCTACCCATAGCCATCTATAGGCCTCCATAGGCCTCCATAGCTATCCATAGCCAACCATAGGCCTCCATAGCCCTTCATAGCAATCCATGGGCCTCTATAGCCATCCATAACCATCAATAGGCTTCCCTCCATAGGCGTCCACAACCATCCATAGGCCTCCATAGGCCATCCATAGCCATCCATAGGCCTCCATAGCCCTCCATAGATATATATAGGCCCCCATAGGCCATCCATAGTTATCCATAAGCCTCCATAGCGCTCCATAGCCATCCATAGGTCCCCATAGGCCATCCATAGCCTTCCATTGCCATCCATAGGCCTTCATAGCCCTCCGTAGCTATCCATAGGCCTCCATAGCAATCCATAGGCCTCCATAGGCAATCCATATCTATCCATAGGCCTGCATAGCCCTCCATAGCCATCCATAGGCCCCCAAAGTCATCCATAGCCTTCCATAGGTCACCATAGCAATCTATAGCCATCCATAGGCCTCCATATCCGTCCATAGCCATCCATAGGCCTCCATAGGGCATCCATAGCCATCCATAGCTATCCATAGGCCTCCATAGGCCTCCATAGCTATCCATAGATACCGATAGGCCTCCATAGGCCTTCTTAGCAATCTATAGACTTCCATAGGCCTCCATAGGCCTCCATAGCTATCTATATCTATCCATAAGCCTCCATAGCGCTCCATAGCCCTCCATAGGTCCCCATAGGCCATCCATAGCCTTCCATTGCCATCCATAGGCCTCGATAGCCGTCCATAGCTATCCATAGGCCTCCATAGCAATTCATAGGCCTCCATACTCGATCCATAGCCATCCATAGCTCTCCATAGCCATCCAAAGGCCCCATAGGTCATCCATCGCCTTCCATAGGCCACCATAGCCATCCATAACCATCCATAGGCCTCCATAGCCGTCCATAGCCATCCATAGGCCTCCATAATCCATCCATAGCTATCCATAGCTATCCACAGGCCTCCATAGGCCTCCATAGCTATCCATAGTCGTCCATAGCCATCCATAGCCGTCCATAGCCATCCATAGGCCTCCATAGGCCATCCATAGCCATCCATAGCTATCCATAGGCCTCCATAGGCCTCCATAGCTATCCATAGCCACCGATAGGCCTCCATAGGCCTTCATAGCAATCCATAGGCGTCCATAGGCCTCCATAGCTATTCATAGCCATCCAAAGGCCTCCATAGTTCTCCATAGTTATCCATAGGCCTCCATAGCAATCCATAGGCCTCCATAGGCATCCAAAGCTATCCATAGGCCTCCATGGCTCTCCATAGCCATCCATAGGCCCCCATAGGTCATCCATAGCCTTCCATAGGCCACCATAGTCATCCATAGCCATCAATAGGCCTCCATAGGCCATCCATAGCCATCCATAGCTATCCATAGGCCTCCATAGCTATCCGTAGCCACCGATAGGCCTCCATAGGCCTTCATAGCAATCCATAGGCGTCCATAGGCCTCCATAGCTATTCATAGCCATCCAAAGGCCTCCATAGTTCTCCATAGTTATCCATAGGCCTCCATAGCAATCCATAGGCCTCCATAGGCATCCAAAGCTATCCATAGGCCTCCATGGCTCTACATAGCCATCCATAGGCCCCCATAGGTCATACATAGCCTTCCATAGGCCACCATAGTCATCCATAGCCATCCATAGGCCTCCATAGCCGTCCGTAGCCATCCATAGGCCTCATTAGGCCATCCATAAGAATCCATCGCTATCCAAAGGCCTCCATAGGCCTCCATAGCTATCCATAGCCACCGATTGGCCTCCATAGGCCTTCATAGCAATCCATAGGCCTCCATAGGCCTCCATAGCTATCCATAACCCTCCATAGGCCTCTATTGGCCTCCATAGCTATCCATAGGTCTCCATAAGCCATCCATAGGCCTCCATAGGCACTCCATAGCCGTCCAAAGGCCTCCATAGCTCTCCTAGCTATCCATAGGCCCCCATAGGTCATCCATAGCCTTCCATTGGCAACAATAACCATCCATAGCCATCCATAGAACTCCATAGCCGTCCATAGATATCAATAGGCCTCCATAGGTAATCCATAGCCATCCATAGCTATCCATAGGCCTCCATAGGCCTCCATAGGCCTTAATAGCTATCCATAGCCACCGATAGGCCTCCATAGATCTTCATAGCAATCCATAGGCCTCCATAGCTATCCATAGCCCTCGATAGGTCTCCATAGGCCTCCATAGCTATCCATAGGCCTCCTTAGCTATCCATAGGCCTCCATAGGCCATCCATAATAAACCATAGGCCTCCATTACGCTCTATAGCCATCCATAGGTCTCAATAGGCCCTCCATAGCCTTCCATAGGCCTCCATAGGCAACCACACCTCTCCATAAACCTCCATAGGCCTCCATAGCGATCCATAGGCCATCTATAGCCTTCCATAGGCTTCCATAGGCTATCCATAGCCATTCATAGGCCACCATAGGCCTCAATAGCTATTCATAGGTCTCAATAGCTATCCATAGCAGTCCATAGGCCTCCAAAGGTCTCCAGAGCCATCCATAGGCCTCCATAGGCCATCCATAGCCATCCATAGCCATTACCAGGCCTCCATAACGCTCTATAGCCATCCATAGGTCTCAATAGGCCATCCATAGCCTTCTATAGGCCTCAAAAGTCAACCACAGCTATCCATAAACCTCCATAGGCCTCCATAGTGATCAATTGGCCATCCATAGCAATCCATAGCAATCTATAGACTTCCATAGGCCTCCATAGGCCATCCATAGCTATCCATAGGCCTCCATAGGCCTCCATAGGCCTCCATAGCCATATATAGGCCTTCATAGGCCTCTAAAGCAATCCATAGGCTCCATAGGCCATCCATAGCCATCCATAGGCCTCCATTGCCTACCATAGCAATCCATAGGCCTCCATAGCCGTCGATAGCCATCCATAGGCCTCAATAGCCATCCATGGGCTTCCATAGGCTATCCATAGCCATCCATAGGCCTCCATTGCCATCCATAGGCCTCCATTGCCTACCGTAGGTCATCCATAGCCTTCCATAGGCACCATAGCCATCCATAGCCATCCATAGGCCTCCATAGCAATGCATAGGCCTCCATAGTATCCATAGCTATCCATAAGTCTCCATAGCGCTCCATAGCCATCCGCAGGTCTTCATAAGCCATCCATAGCCTTCCATTGCCATCCATAGGCCTCCATAGCCGTCCATAGCAATCCATAGGCCTCCATGGCAATCCATAGGCCTCCATAGCTATCCATAACAATCCATAGGCCTCCTTAGGTCTCCAAAGCTATCCACAGGCCTCCATAGGCCATCCATAGCCATCCATAGGCCTCAATAGCCATCCATAAGCTTCAATAGGCCATCCATAGCCATCCATATGCCTCCATAGCCCTCCATAGATATATATAGGCCTCCATAGGCCATCCATAGTTATCCATAAGCCTCCATAGCGCTCCATAGCTATCCGTAGGTCTTCAAACGCCATCCATAGCCTTCCATTGCGATCCATAGGCACCCATAGGTCATCCATAGCCTTGCATAGGCACCATAGCTATCCATGGACATCCATAGGCCTCCATAGCCGTCCATAGCTATCCATAGGCCTCCATAGGCCATACATAGCCTTCCATTACTATCCATAGGCCTCAATAGCCGTCCATAGCAATCCATAGGCCTCCATAGTTATCCATAGGCCTCCATAGGCCTCCAAAGGCAATCCATAGCTATCCATAGGCCTCCATGGCTCCCCATAGCCATCCATAGGCCACTAAGGTCATCCATAGCCTTCCATAGGCCACAATAGTCATCCATAGCCATCCATAGGCCTCCATAATCGTCCATAGTTATCCACAGGCCTCCATAGGCCATCCATAGCAATCCATAGCTATCCATAGGCCTCTATAGGCCTCCATAGCTATCCATAGCCACCGATAGGCCTCCATAGGCCTTAATAGCCGTCCATAGATATCCATAGGCCTCCATAGGCCTCCATAGCAATCCATAGCCAACGATAGGCCTCCATAGGCCTTCATAGCAATCCATAGGCCTTCATAGCTATCCATAGCCCTCCATGGGCATCCATAGGCCTCCATAGCTATCCAAAGGGCTCCATAGCCATCCATAGGCCTCCATAGGCCATCCATAATAATCCATAGGCTTCCATTACGCTCTATAGCCATCCATAGGTCTCAATAGGCCATCCATAGCCTTCCATAGGCCTCCATAGTCAACCACACCTTTCCATAAACCTCCATAAGCCTCCATAGCGATCCATAGGCTATCTATAGCCTTCCATAGGCCTCCATAGGCTATCCATAGCCATCCATAGGCCACCATAGGCCTCAATAGCTATCCATAGGCCTCAATAGCTATCCAAAGCCATCCATAGGCCTCCATAGGTCTCCATAGCCATCCATAGGCCCCCATAGCCGTCCATAGCTATCCATAGGCCCCCTTAGGCCATCCATAGCAATCCATAGCTATCCATTGGCCTCCATAGGCCTCCATAGCTATCCATAGCCACCGATACGCCTCCATATGCCTTCATAGCTATCCATAGGCCTCCATAGCCGTCCATAGCTATCCATAGGCCTCCATAGGCATCCATAGGCTATCCATAGCCTTCCATTTCCATCCATAGGCCTCAATAGCCGTCCATAGCCATCCATAGGCCTCCAAAGCCTTCCATAGCCCTCCATAGGCCATCCATAGCCATCCATAGGCCTCAATAACCCACCATAGCCATCCATAGGCCCCCATAGGTCATCCATAGCCTTCCATAGGCCACAATAGCCAACCATAACCATCCATAGGCCTCCATAGCCGTCCATAGCTATCCATAGGCCTCCATAGGCCATCCATAGCCATCCATAGCTATCCATAGGCCCCCATAGGCCTCCATAGCTATCTGTAGCCACCAATAGGCCTCCATAGGCCTTCATAGCAATTCATAGGCCTCCATAGGCCTCCATAGCTATCCATAGCCATCCAAAGGCCTCCATAGGCCTCCATAGGCCTCCAAAACCATACATAGGCCTCTATAGCGCTCCATAGCAATCCAGAGGTCCCCATAGGCCATCCATAGCCTTCAATTGCCATCCTTAGGCCTCTATAGTTGTCCATAGCAATCCATAGGCCTCCATAGCAACCCATAGGACTCCATAGGCGATCCATAGCCATCCATAGCTCTCCATAGATATCCAAAAGCCCCCATAGGTCATCCATCGCCTTCCATAGGATAGCATAGCTATCCATAACCATCCACAAGCCTCCATAGCCGTCCATAGCCATCCATAGGCCTCCATAGGCCATCCATAGCCATCCATAGCTATCCATAGGCCTCCATAGGCCTCCATAGCTATCCATAGTTACCGATAGGCCTCCATAGGCCTTCATAGCAATCCATAGCCCTCCATAGGCCTCCATAGCTATCCATAGCCATCCAAAGGCCTCCATAGGCCTCCATAGTTATCTATAGGCCTCCATAGCAATCCATAGGCCTCTATAGGCATCCATAGCTATCCATAGGCCTCAATGGCTCTCCATAGCCATCCATAGGCCCCCATAGGACATCCATAGCCTTCCATAGGCCACCATAGTCATTCATAGCTATCCACAGGCCTCCATAGCCGTCCGTAGCCATCGATAGGCCTCAATAGGCCATCCATAAGAATCCATAGCTATCCATAGGCCTCCATAGGCCTCCATAGCTATCCATAGCCACCGATAGGCCTCCATAGGCCTTCACAACAATCCATAGGCCTCCATAGGCCTCCATAGCAATCCATAACCCTCCATAGGCCTCTATAGGCCTCAAAAACCATCCATATGCCTCCAACGCTATCCGTAGCTATCCATACGTCACCATAGGTCTCTATTGCCATCCATTAGCCTCCATAGGCCATCCATAGCCATCCATAGGCCTCCATAGAGCTCCATAGCCCTGAAAAGGCCCCCATAGGTCATCCATAGCCTTCCATAGACACCATAGCCATCCATAGCCATCCATAGGCCTCCGTAGCCGTCCATAGCCATCCATAGGCCTCCATACGCTATCCATAGCCACCGATAGGACTCCATAGGCCTTCATAGCAATCCATAGGCCTCCATAGGCCTCCATAGCTATCCATAGCCATCCAAAGGCCTCCATAGGCCTCCATAGTTATCCATAGGCCTCCAGAGAAATCCATAGGCCTCCATAGGCATCCATAGCTATCCATAGGCCTCCAAAGGCAATCCATAGCTATCCATAGGCCTCCATGGCTCCCCATAGCCATCCATAGGCCACTAAGGTCATCCATAGCCTTCCATAGGCCACCATAGTCATCCATAGTTATCAATAGGCCTCCATAGCCGTCCATAGTTATCCACAGGCCTCCATAGCAATCCATAGGCCTCCATAGCTATCCATAGCCACCGATAGGCCTCCATAGGCCTTAATAGCCATCAATAGATATCCATAGGCCTCCATAGGCCTCCATAGCTATCCATGGCCACCGATAGGCCTCCATAGGCCTTCATAGCAATCCATAGGCCTTCATAGCTATCCATAGCCCTCCATAGGCCTCCATAGGCCTCCATAGCTATCCAAAGGCCTCCATAGCCATCCATAGGCCTCCATAGGCCATCCATAATAATCCATAAGTCTCCATTACGCTCTATAGTTATCCATAGGTCTCAATAGGCCATCCATAGCCTTCCATAGGCCTCCATAGTCAACCACACCTTTCCATAAACCTCCATAGGCCTCCATAGCCATCCATAGGCCATCTATAGCCTTCCAAAGGCCATCTATAGCCTTCCATAGGCCTCCATAGGCCACCATAGGCCTCAATAGCTATCCATAGGCCTCAATAGCTATCAAAAGCCATCCATAGGCCTCCATAGGTCTCCATAGCCATCCATAGGCCTCCATAGGCCATCCACAGCTATCCATAGGACTCCATAGGCCATACATAGCCATCCATAGCACTCCATAGCGCCCAATAGCTATCCATAGGCCTCAATAGCTATCCATAGGTCTCCATAGGCCATCCATAGGCCTCCATTGCCGTCCATAGCTATCCATAGGCCCCCATAGGTCATCCATAGCCTTGCATAGGGTCAATAGCCATCCATGGCCATCCATAGGCTCCATAGCAATCCATAGCTATCCATAGGCTTCCATAGGCCTCCATGGGCCATCCATAGCCTTCCATTGCCATCTATAGGCCTCAATAGCCGTCCATAGCCATCCATAGACCTCCATAGCGATCCATAGGCCTCCATAGGCCATCCATAGCTATCCATAGGCCTCCATAGCCCTCCAAAGCCATCCATAGGCCCTCATAGCCGTCCATAGCTATCCTTAGGCCTCCATAGGCTATCCATAGCCATCCATAGCTATCCATAGGCCTCCATAGGCCTCCATAGCTATCCATAGCCACCGATACGCCTCCATATGCCTTCATAGCTATCCATAGGCCTCCGTAGCCGTCCATAGCTATCCATAGGCCTCCAAAGGCATCCATAGGCCATCCATAGCCTTCCATTGCCATCCTTAGCCTCAATAGCCGTCCATAGCCATCCATAGGCCTCCATAGCGATCAATAGCCCTCCATAGGCCATCCATAGCCATCCATAGGCCTCCATAACCCACCATAGCCATCCATAGGCCCCCATAGGTCATCTATAGCCTTCTATAGGCCACAATAGCCATCCAAACCATCCATAGGCCTCCATAGCCGTCCATAGCTATCCATAGGCCTCCATAGGCCATCCATAGCCATCCATAGCTATCCATAGGCCTCCATAGGCCTCCATAGCTATCCATAGCTACCGATAGGCCTCCGTAGGCCTTCATAGCAATCCATAGGCCTCCATAGGCCTCCATATCTATCCATAGCCATCCAAAGGCCTCCAAAACCCTCCATAGGCCTCCAAAACCATCCATAGGCCTCTATAGCGCTCCATAGCAATCCATAGGTCCCCATAGGCCATCCATAGCCTTCCATTGCCATCCATAGGCCTCGATAGCCGTCCATAGGCCTCCATAGCAATCCATAGGCCTCCATAGGCGATTCATAGCTATCCATAGCTCTCCATAGCCATCCAAAGGCCCCCATAGGTCAACCATCGCCTTGCATAGGCCACCATAGCCATCCATAACCATCCACAGGCCTCCATAGCCGTCCATAGCCATCCATAGGCCTCCATAGGCCATCCATAGCCATCCATAGCTATCCATAGGCCTCCATAGGCCTCCAGGGCTATCCATAGCCACCGATAGGGCCTCCATAGGCCTTCATAGCAATCCATAGGCCTCCATAGGCCTCCATAGCTATCCATAGCTATCCAAAGGCCTCCATAGGCCTCCATAGTTATCTATAGGCCTCCATAGCAATCCATAGGCCTCCATAGGAATCCATAGCTATCCATAGGCCTCAATGGCTCTCCATAGCCATCCATAGGCCCCCATAGGTCATCCATAGCCTTCCATAGGCCACCATAGTCATCCATAGCCATCCATAGGCCTCCATAGCCGTCCGTAGCCATCCATTGGCCTCCATAGGCCTCCATAGCACTCCATAGCCATGAATAGGCCCCCATAGGTCATCCATAGCTTCCATAGACACTATAGCCATCCATAGCCATCTATAGGCCTCCGTAGCCGTCTATAGCCATCCATAGGCCTCCATAGGCTATCCATAGCCATCCATAGGCCTCCATAGGCCTCCATAGCTATCCATAGTTATCCATAGGCCTCCATAGCCCTTCATAGCAATCCATGGGCCTCTATAGCCATCCATAGCTATCAATAGGCTTCCCTCCATAGGCCTCCACAACCATCCATAGGCCTCCATAGGCCATCCATAGCCCTCCATAGATATATATAGGCCTCCATAGGCCATCCATAGTTATCCATAAGCCTCCATTGCGCTCCATAGCTATCCATAGGTCCCCATAGGCCATCCATAGCCTTCAATTGCCATCCATAGGCCTCCATAGCCGTCCGTAGCTATCCATAGGCCTCAATAGGCCATCCATAAGAATCTATAGCTATCCATAGGCCTCCATAGGCCTCCATAGCTATCCATAGCCACCGATAGGCCTCCATAGGCCTTCATAGCAACCCATAGGCCTCCATAGGCTTCCATAGCTATCCATAACCCTCCATAGGCCTCTATAGGCCTCCATAGCTATCCATAGGCCTCCATAAGCAATCCATAGCCATCCATAGCCATTCACAGGCCTCCATAACGCTCTATAGCAATCCATAGGTCTCAATAGGCCATCCATAGCCTTCTATAGGCCTCAAAAGTCAACCACAGCTATCCATAAACCTCCATAGGCCTCCATAGTGATCAATTGGCCATCCATAGCAATCCATAGCAATCTATAGACTTCCATAGGCCTCCATAGGCCATCAATAGCTATCCATAGGCCTCCATAGGCCTCCATAGGCCTCCATAGCCATATATAGGCCTTCATAGGCCTCCAAAGCAATCCATAGGCTCCAAAGGCCATCCATAGCAATCCATAGGCCTCCATTGCCTACCATAGCAATCCATAGGCCTCCATAGCCGTCCATAGCAATCCATATGCCTCAATAGCAATCCATGGGCTTCCATAGGCCATCCATAGCCATCAATAGGCCTCCATTGCCTACCATAGGTCATCCATAGCCTTCCATAGGCACCATAGCCATCCATAGCCATCCATAGGCCTCCATAGCAATGCATAGGCCTCCATAGTATCCACAGCTATCCATAAGCCTCCATAGCGCTCCATAGCCATCCGTAGGTCTTCATAAGCCATCCATAGCCTTCCATTGCCATCCATAGGCCTCCATAGCCGTCCATAGCAATCCATAGGCCTCCATTGCAATCCATAGGCCTCCATAGCTATCCATAACAATCCATAGGCCTCCTTAGGTCTCCATAGCTATCCATAGGCCTCCATAGGCCATCCATAGCCATCCATATGCCTCAATAGCTATCCATAAGCTTCAATAGGCCATCCATAGCCATCCATAGGCCTCCATAGCCATCCATAGATATATATAGGCCTCCATAGGCCATCCATAGTTATCCATAAGCCTCCATAGCCTCAAGCTATCCGTAGGTCCTCAAACGCCATCCATAGCCTTCCATTGCCATCCATAGGCCCCCATAGGTCATCCATAGCCTTGCATAGGCACCATAGCCATCCATAGACATCCATAGGCCTCCATAGAAGTCCATAGCTATCCATAGGCCTCCATAGGCCTCCATAGGCCATACATAGCCTTCCATTACTATCCATAGGCCTCAATAGCCGTCCATAGCAATCCATAGCTTTCCATAGTGATCCATAGGCCTCCATAGGCCTCCAAAACCATCCATAGGCCTCTATAGCGCTCCATAGCAATCCATAGGTCCCCATAGGCCATCCATAGCCTTCCATTGCCATCCATAGGCCTCGATAGCCGTCCATAGCCATCCATAGGCCTCCATAGCAATCCATAGGCCTCCATAGGAATCCATAGCTATCCATAGGCCTCAATGGCTCTCCATAGCCATCCATAGGCCCCCATAGGTATCCATAGCCTTCCATAGGCCACAATAGCCATCAAGAACCATCCATAGGCCTCCATAGCCGTCCATAGCTGTCCATAGGCCTCCATAGGCCATCCATAGCCATCCATAGCTATCCATAGGCCTCCATAGGCCTCCATATACGTCCGTAGGTCTTCATAAGCCTTCCATAGCTTTCCATTGCCATCCATAGGCCCCCATAGGTCATCCATAGCCTTGCATAGGCACCATAGCCATCCATGGCCATCCATAGGCCTCCATAGCCGTCCATAGCTATCCATAGGCCTCCATAGGCCTCCATAAGCCATCCAGAGCCTTCCATTGCTATCCATAGGCCTCAATAGCCGTCCATAGCAATCCATAGGCCTCCATAGTGATCCATAGGCCTCCATAGGCCATCAATAGCCATCCATAGGCCTCCATACCCTCCTTAGCCATCCATAGGCCCCCATAGCCGTCCATAGCTATCCATGGGCCTCCATAGGCCATCCATAGCCATCCATAGCTATCCATTGGCCGCCATAGGCCTCCATAGCTATTCATAGCCATCGATAGGCCTCCATAGGCCTTCATAGCAATCCATGAGCCTCCATAGGCCTCCATAGCTATCCATAGCCATCCAAAGGCCTCCATAGGCCTCCATAGTTATCCATAGGCCTCCATAGCCATCCATAGGCCTCCATAGGCATCCATAGATATCCATAGGCCTCCAAAGGCAATCCATAGCTTTCGATAGGCCTCCATGGCCCTCCATAGTTATCCATAGGCCCCATAGGTCATCCATAACCTTCCATAGGCCACCATAGTCATCCATAGTTATCCATAGGCCTCCATAGCCGTCCATAGCTATCCATAGGCCTCCATAAGCATCCATAGGGCATCCATAGCCTTCCATTGCCATCCATAGGCCTCAATAGCCGTCCATAGCCATCCATAGGCCTCCATAGCGATCCATAGGCCTCCATAGGCCATCCATAGCCATCCATAGGCCTCCATAGCCCACCATAGCCATCCATAGGCCCCCATAGGTATCCATAGCCTTCCATAGGCCACAATAGCCATCAAGAACCATCCATAGGCCTCCATAGCCGTCCATAGCTATCCATAGGCCTCCATAGGCCATCCATAGCCATCCATAGCTATCCATAGGCCTCCATAGGCCTCCATAGACGTCCGTAGGTCTTCATAAGCCTTCCATAGCTTTCCATTGCCATCCATAGGCCCCCATAGGTCATCCATAGCCTTGCATAGGCACCATAGATATCCATGGCCATCCATAGGCCTCCATAGCCGTCCATAGCTATCCATAGGCCTCCATAGGCCTCCATAAGCCATCCATAGCCTTCCATTGCTATCCATAGGCCTCAATAGCTGTCCATAGCAATCCATAGGCCTCCATAGTGATCCATAGGCCTCCATAGGCCATCAATAGCCATCCATAGGCCTCCATACCCTCCTTAGCCATCCATAGGCCCCCATAGCCGTCCATAGCTATCCATGGGCCTCCATAGGCCATCCATAGCCATCCATAGCTATCCATTGGCCGCCATAGGCCTCCATAGCTATTCATAGCCATCGATAGGCCTCCATAGGCCTTCATAGCAATCCATGAGCCTCCATAGGCCTCCATAGCTATCCATAGCCATCCAAAGGCCTCCATACGCCTCCATAGCTTTCCATAGGCCTCCATAGCAATCCATAAGCCTCCATAGGCATCCATAGCCATCCATAGGCCTCCAAAGGCAATCCATAGCTTTCGATAGACCTCCATGGCTCTCCATAGCTATCCATAGGCCCCATAGGTCATCCATAGCCTTCCATTGGCCACAATAGTCATCCATAGTTATCCATAGGCCTCCATAGCCGTCCATAGCTATCCATAGGCCTCAATAGGCATCCATAGGCCATCCATAGCCTTCCATTGATATCCATAGGCCTCAATAGCCGTCCATAGCTTTCCATAGGCCTCCATAGCCCACCATAGCCATCCATAGGCCCCCATAGGTCATCCATAGCCTTCCATAGGCTACAATAGCCATCCATAACCATTCATAGGCCTCCATATCCGTCCATAGCTATCCATAGGCCTCCATAGGCCATCCATAGCCATCCATAGCTATCCATAGGCCTCCATAGGCCTCTATAGCTATCTATATCCATCAATAGGCCTCCATAGGCCTTCATAGCAATCCATAGGCCTCCATAGGCCTCTATAGCTATCCATAGCCATCCAAAGGCCTCCATAGGCCTTCATAGCAATCCATAGGCCTCCATAGGCCTCTATAGCTATCTATATCCATCGATAGGCCTCCATAGGCCTTCATAGCAATCCATAGGCCTCCATAGGCCTCTATAGCTATCCATAGCCATCCAAAGGCCTCCATAGGCCTCCATAGCTATCCATAGCCCTCTATAGGTCTCAATGCTATCCATAGGCCTCAATAGCCGTCCATAGCCATCCATAGGCCTCCATAGCGATCCTTAGGCCTCCATAGGCCATCCATAGTTATCCATAGGCCTCCATAGCCCTCCATAGCTATCCATAGGCCTCCATAGTTATCCATAGGCCCCCATAGCCGTCCATAGCTATCCATAGGCCTCCATAGCCATCCATAGTCCTCCATAAGTCAACCATAATAATCCATAGGCCTCCAGTACGCTTTATAACCATCCATAGGTCTCAAAAGGCCATCCATAGCCTTCTAAGAGCCACCATAGTCAACCACACCTCTCCATAAACCTCCATAGGCCACAATAGCGATCCATAGGCCATCCATAGCCATCCATAGCCATCCATAGGCTTCCATAGACCTCCATAGGCTATCCATAGTCATCCATAGGCCACCATAGGACTCAATAGCTATCCATAGGCCTCCATAGGTCTCCATAGCATTCCATAGGCCTCCATAGGCCATCCACGGCAATCCATAGGACTCCATAGGCCATACATAGCCATCCATAGGATTCCATAACGCCCAATAGCTATCCATAAGCCTTAATAGCTATCCATAGGTCTCCATAGGCTATCCATTGCCATCCATAGGCCTCCATTGCCCTCCATATCTATCCATAGGCCTCCATAAGCTCCAATAGGCCATCCATAGCCTTTCAATGCTATCCATAGGCCTCAATAGCCGTCCATAGCCATCCATAGGCCTCCATAGCGATCCATAGGCCTCCATAGGCCATCCATAGCTATCCATAGGCCTCCATAGCCCTCCATAGCTATCCATAGGCCTCCATAGCCCATCCATAGGCCCCCATAGCCGTCCATAGCTATCCATAGGCCTCATAGGCTATCCATAGCCATCCATAGCTATCCATAGGCCTCCATAGGCCTCTATAGCATCCATAGCCATCCCAAAGGCCTCCTAGTCCTCCATAGTTATCCATAGGCCTCCATAGCAATCCATAGGCCTCCATAGGTATCCGTAGCCATCCATAGGCCTCAAAGGCAATCCATAGCTATCGATAGGCCTCCATAGCTCTCCATAGTTATCCATAGGCCCCATAGGTCATCCATAGCTTTCCATAGGCCACCATAGTCATCCATAACCATCCATAGGCCTCCATAGCCGTCCATAGCCATCCATAGGCCTCCATAGGCCATCCATAGCCATTCATAGCTATCCATAGGCCTCCATAGGCCTCCATAGCTATCATAGCCAACGATAGGCCTCCATAGGCCCATAGCAATCCATGGCCTCCATTGGCCTCCATAGCATTCCATAGCTATCCACAAGGCCTCCATAGGCCTTAATAGTTATCCATAGGACTCCATAGCAATCCATAGCCTCCATAGGTCATAGCTATCTATAGGCCTCCATGGCTCTCCATAGCCATCCATAGCCCCCCATAGGTCATCCATAGCCTTCCATAGGCCACCATAGTCATCCATAGATATCCATAGGCCTCCATAGCCGTCCGTAGCCATCCATAGGCCACCATATGCTATCCGTAGCAATCCATAGCTATCCATAGGCCTCCATAGGCCACTATAGCTATCTATAGCCATCGATAGGCCTCCATAGGCCTTCAGAGCAATCCATAGGCCTCCATAGGCCTCTATAGCTATCCATAGCCATCCAAAGGCCTCCATAGTCCTCCATAGTTATCCATAGGCCTCCATAGCAATCCATAGGCCTCCATAGGGATCCGTAGCCATCCATAGGCTTCCAAAGGCAATCCATAGCTATCGATAGGCCTCCATGGCTCTCCATAGTTATCCATAGGCCCCATAGGTCATCCATAGCCTTCCATAGGCCACCATAGTCATCCATAACCATCCCTAGGCCTCCATAGCCGTCCATAGCCATCCATAGGCCTCCATAGGCCATCCATAGCCATTCATAGCTATCCATAGGCCTCCATAGGCCTCCATAGGCCATCCATATCCTTCCATTGCCATCCATAGACCTCAATTGCCGTCCATAGCCTTCCATAGGCCTCCATAGCGATCCATAGGCCTCCATAGGCCATCCATAGCTATCCATAGGCCTCCATAGCTCTCCATAGCCATTAATAGGCCCCCATAGCCGTCCATAGCTATCCATAGGCCTCCATAGGCCATCCACGGCAATCCATAGGACTCCATAGGCCATACATAGCCATCCATAGGATTCCATAACGCCCAATAGCTATCCATAAGCCTTAATAGCTATCCATAGGTCTCCATAGGCTATTCATAGCCATCCATAGGCCTCCATTGCCCTCATATCTATCCATAGGCCTCCATAAGCCTCCATAGGCCATCCATAGCCTTTCAATGCTATCCATAGGCCTCAATAGCCGTCCATAGCCATCCATAGGCCTCCATAGCGATCCATAGGCCTCCATAGGCCATCCATAGCTATCCATAGGCCTCCATAGCCCTCCATAGCTATCCATAGGCCTCCATAGCTATCCATAGGCCCCCATAGCCGTCCATAGCTATCCATAGGCCTCAATAGGCTATCCATAGCCATCCTAAGCTATCCATAGGCCTCCATAGGCCTCTATAGCTATCCATAGCCATCCAAAGGCCTCCATAGTCCTCCATAGTTATCCATAGGCCTCCATAGCAATCCATAGGCCTCCATAGGTATCCGTAGCCATCCATAGGCCTCCAAAGGCAATCCATAGCTATCGATAGGCCTCCATAGCTCTCCATAGTTATCCATAGGCCCCATAGGTCATCCATAGCTTTCCATAGGCCACCATAGTCATCCATAACCATCCATAGGCCTCCATAGCCGTCCATAGCCATCCATAGGCCTCCATAGGCCATCCATAGCCATTCATAGCTATCCATAGGCCTCCATAGGCCTCCATAGCTATCTATAGTTAACGATAGGCCTCCATAGGCCTTCATATCTATCCATAGGCCTCCATAAGCCTCCATAGGCCATCCATAGCCTTTCAATGCTATCCATAGGCCTCAATAGCCGTCCATAGCCATCCATAGGCCTCCATAGCGATCCTTAGGCCTCCATAGGCCATCCATAGTTATCCATAGGCCTCCATAGCCCTCCATAGCTATCCATAGGCCTCCATAGTTATCCATAGGCCCCCATAGCCGTCCATAGCTATCCATAGGCCTCCATAGCCATCCATAGTCCTCCATAAGTCAACCATAATAATCCATAGGCCTCCAGTACGCTTTATAACCATCCATAGGTCTCAAAAGGCCATCCATAGCCTTCTAAGAGCCACCATAGTCAACCACACCTCTCCATAAACCTCCATAGGCCACAATAGCGATCCATAGGCCATCCATAGCCATCCATAGCCATCCATAGGCTTCCATAGACCTCCATAGGCTATCCATAGTCATCCATAGGCCACCATAGGACTCAATAGCTATCCATAGGCCTCCATAGGTCTCCATAGCATTCCATAGGCCTCCATAGGCCATCCACGGCAATCCATAGGACTCCATAGGCCATACATAGCCATCCATAGGATTCCATAACGCCCAATAGCTATCCATAAGCCTTAATAGCTATCCATAGGTCTCCATAGGCTATCCATTGCCATCCATAGGCCTCCATTGCCCTCCATATCTATCCATAGGCCTCCATAAGCCTCCATAGGCCATCCATAGCCTTTCAATGCTATCCATAGGCCTCAATAGCCGTCCATAGCCATCCATAGGCCTCCATAGCGATCCATAGGCCTCCATAGGCCATCCATAGCTATCCATAGGCCTCCATAGCCCTCCATAGCTATCCATAGGCCTCCATAGCCATCCATAGGCCCCCATAGCCGTCCATAGCTATCCATAGGCCTCAATAGGCTATCCATAGCCATCCATAGCTATCCATAGGCCTCCATAGGCCTCTATAGCTATCCATAGCCATCCAAAGGCCTCCATAGTCCTCCATAGTTATCCATAGGCCTCCATAGCAATCCATAGGCCTCCATAGGTATCCGTAGCCATCCATAGGCCTCCAAAGGCAATCCATAGCTATCGATAGGCCTCCATAGCTCTCCATAGTTATCCATAGGCCCCATAGGTCATCCATAGCTTTCCATAGGCCACCATAGTCATCCATAACCATCCATAGGCCTCCATAGCCGTCCATAGCCATCCATAGGCCTCCATAGGCCATCCATAGCCATTCATAGCTATCCATAGGCCTCCATAGGCCTCCATAGCTATCTATAGCCAACGATAGGCCTCCATAGGCCTTCATAGCAATCCATAGGCCTCCATTGGCCTCCATAGCTATCCATAGCTATCCAAAGGCCTCCATAGGCCTTAATAGTTATCCATAGGACTCCATAGCAATCCATAGGCCTCCATAGGCATTCATAGCTATCTATAGGCCTCCATGGCTCTCCATAGCCATCCATAGCCCCCCATAGGTCATCCATAGCCTTCCCATAGGCCACCATAGTCATCCATAGATATTCCATAGGCCTCCATAGCCGTCCGTAGCCATCCATAGGCCACCATATGCCCTATCCGTAGCAATCCATAGCTATCCATAGGCCTCCATAGGCCACTATAGCTATCTATAGCCATCGATAGGCCTCCATAGGCCTTCAGAGCAATCCATAGGCCTCCATAGGCCTCTATAGCTATCCATAGCCATCCAAAGGCCTCCATAGTCCTCCATAGTTATCCATGGCTCCATAGCAATCCATAGGCCTCCATAGGTCCGTAGCCTCCATAGGCTTCCAAAGGCAATCCATAGCTATCGATAGGCCTCCATGGCTCTCCATAGTTATCCATAGGCCCCATAGGTCATCCATAGCTTTCCATAGGCCACCATAGTCATCCCATTACCATCCATAGGCCTCCATAGCCGTCCATAGCCATCCATAGGCCTCCATAGGCCATCCATAGCCATTCATAGCTATCCATAGGCCTCCATAGGCCTCCATAGCTATCTATAGCCAACGATAGGCCTCCATAGGCCTTCATAGCAATCCATAGGCCTCCATTGGCCTCCATAGCTATCCATAGCTATCCAAAGGCCTCCATAGGCCTTAATAGTTATCCATAGGACTCCATAGCAATCCATAGGCCTCCATAGGCATTCATAGCTATCTATAGGCCTCCATGGCTCTCCATAGCCATCCATAGCCCCCCATAGGTCATCCATAGCCTTCCATAGGCCACCATAGTCATCCATAGATATCCATAGGCCTCCATTAGCGTCCGTAGCCATCCATAGGCCACCATATGCTATCCGTAGCAATCCATAGCTATCCATAGGCCTCCATAGGCCACTATAGCTATCTATAGCCATCGATAGGCCTCCATAGGCCTTCAGAGCAATCCACTAGGCCTCCATAGCTCTATAGCTTATAGCCATCCAAAGGCCTCCATAGTCCTCCATAGTTATCCATAGGCCTCCATAGCAATCCATAGGCCTCCATAGGGATCCGTAGCCATCCATAGGCTTCCAAAGGCAATCCATAGCTATCGATAGGCCTCCATGGCTCTCCATAGTTATCCATAGGCCCCATAGGTCATCCATAGCCTTCCATAGGCCACCATAGTCATCCATAACCATCCCTAGGCCTCCATAGCCGTCCTAGCCATCCATAGGCCTCCATAGGCCATCCATAGCCATTCATAGCTATCCATAGGCCTTCATAGGCCTCCATAGGCCATCCATATCCTTCCATTGCCATCCATAGACCTCAATTGCCGTCCATAGCCTTCCATAGGCCTCCATAGCGATCCATAGGCCTCCATAGGCCATCCATAGCTATCCATAGGCCTCCATAGCTCTCCATAGCCATTCATAGGCCCCCATAGCCGTCCATAGCTATCCATAGGCCTCCATAGGCCATCCACGGCAATCCATAGGACTCCATAGGCCATACATAGCCATCCATAGGATTCCATAACGCCCAATAGCTATCCATAAGCCTTAATAGCTATCCATAGGTCTCCATAGGCTATTCATAGCCATCCATAGGCCTCCATTGCCCTCATATCTATCCATAGGCCTCCATAAGCCTCCATAGGCCATCCATAGCCTTTCAATGCTATCCATAGGCCTCAATAGCCGTCCATAGCCATCCATAGGCCTCCATAGCCCGATCCATAGGCCTCCATAGGCCATCCATAGCTATCCTTAGGCCTCCATAGCCCTCCATAGCTATCCATAGGCCTCCATAGCTATCCATAGGCCCCCATAGCCGTCCATAGCTATCCATAGGCCTCAATAGGCTATCCATAGCCATCCTAAGCTATCCATAGGCCTCCATAGGCCTCTATAGCTATCCATAGCCATCCAAAGGCCTCCATAGTCCTCCATAGTTATCCATAGGCCTCCATAGCAATCCATAGGCCTCCATAGGTATCCGTAGCCATCCATAGGCCTCCAAAGGCAATCCATAGCTATCGATAGGCCTCCATAGCTCTCCATAGTTATCCATAGGCCCCATAGGTCATCCATAGCTGTCCATAGGCCACCATAGTCATCCATAACCATCCATAGGCCTCCATAGCCGTCCATAGCCATCCATAGGCCTCCATAGGCCATCCATAGCCATTCATAGCTATCCATAGGCCTCCATAGGCCTCCATAGCTATCTATAGTTAACGATAGGCCTCCATAGGCCTTCATAGCAATCCATAGGCCTCCATAGGCCTCCATAGCTATCCATAGCTATCCAAAGGCCTCCATAGGCCTTAATAGTTATCCATAGGACTCCATAGCAATCCATAGGCCTCCATAGGCATTCATAGCTATCTATAGGCCTCCATGGCTCTCCATAGCCATCCATAGCCCCCCATAGGTCATCCATAGCCTTCCATAGGCCACCATAGTCATCCATAGCCATCCATAGGCCTCCATAGCCGTCCGTAGCCATCCATAGGCCACCATATGCTATCCGTAGCAATCCATAGCTATCCATAGGCCTCCATAGGCCACTATAGCTATCTATAGCCATCGATAGGCCTCCATAGGCCTTCAGAGCAATCCATAGGCCTCCATAGGCCTCTATAGCTATCCATAGCCATCCAAAGGCCTCCATAGTCCTCCATAGTTATCCATAGGCCTCCATAGCAATCCATAGGCCTCCATAGGGATCCGTAGCCATCCATAGGCTTCCAAAGGCAATCCATAGCTATCGATAGGCCTCCATGGCTCTCCATAGTTATCCATAGGCCCCATAGGTCATCCATAGCCTTCCATAGGCCACCATAGTCATCCATAACCATCCATAGGCCTCCATAGCCGTCCATAGCCATCCATAGGCCTCCATAGGCCATCCATAGCCATTCATAGCTATCCATAGGCCTCCATAGGCCTCCATAGCTATCTATAGCCAACGATAGGCCTCCATAGGCCTTCATAGCAATCCATAGGCCTCCATAGGCCTCCATAGCTATCCATAGCTATCCAAAGGCCTCAATAGGCCTTCATAGTTATCCATTGGCCTCCATAGCAATCCATAGGCCTCCATCGGCATTCATAGCTATCTATAGGCCTCCATGGCTCTCCATAGCCATCCATAGCTCCCCATAGGTCATCCATAGCCTTCCATAGGCCACCATAGTCATCCATAGCTATCCATAGGCCTCCATAGCCGTCAGCAGCCCTCCATAGGCCTCAATAGGCCATCCATAAGAATCCATAGCTATCCATAGGCCTCCATAGGCCTCCATAGCTATCCATAGCCACCGATAGGCCTCCAAAAGCCTTCATAGCAATCCATAGGCCTCTAAAGCTATCCAAAACCCTCCATAGGCCACTATAGGCCTCCATAGCAATCCATAGGCCTCCATAAGCCATCAATAGCTATCCATAGGCCTCCATAACGCTCTATAGCAATCAATAGGTCTCAATAGGTTATCCATAACCTTCTATAGGCCTCAATAGTCAACCACAGCTATCCATAAACCTCCATAGGCCTCCATAGTGATCATTTAGCCATCCATAGCCATCCATAGCAATCTATAGACTTCCATAGGCCTCCATAGGCCATCCATAGCTATCCATAGGCCTCCATAGGCCTCCATATCAATCTATAGGCCTCCATAGGCCTCCATGGCAATCCATAGACCTCCAAAAGCCATCCATAGCCATCCATAGGCCTCCATTGCCTACCATAGCCATCCATAGGCCTCCATAGCCGTCGATAGCTATTCATAGGCCTCAATAGCCATCCATGGGCTTCCATAGGCCATCCATAGCTATCCATAGGCATCCATTGCCTACCATGCCATCCATAGGCCCCATAGGTCATCCATAGCCTTCCATAGGCACCATAGCCATCCATAGCCATCCATAGGCCTCCATAGCCATGCATAGGCCTCCATACGACATCCATAGCTATCCATAAGCCTCTATAGCGCTCCATAGCAATCCATAGGTCCCCATAAGCCATACATAGCCTTCCACAGCCATCCATAACTATCCATAGGCCTCCATAAACCATCCATAGCAATCCATAGGCCTCCTTAGGTCTTTATAGCTATCCATAGGCCTCCATAGGTCATCCATTGCCTTCCATAGGCACCATAGCAATCCATAGCAATCCATAGGCCTCAATAGCAATCCATTGGCCTCCACAGGCCATCCATAGCTATCCATAGGTCTCCATAGCCCTCCACAACCATCTATAGGCCCCATAGGTCATCCATAGCCATCCATAGGCCTCCAAAGGCCTCGATAGCTATCCATAGGCCTCCATAGGCCATCCATAGCTATCCATAAGCCCTCATAAGCCATCCATAGCCTTCCATTGCCATCCATAGGCCTCCATAGCCGTCCATAGCTATCCATAGGAATCCATAGCAATCCATAGGCCTCCATAGGCCATCCATAACCATCCATAGGCCTCCATAGCCCTCCATAGCCATCCATAGGCCCCCATAGGTCATCCATAGCCTTCCATAGGCACCATAGCTATCCATAGCCATCCAAAGGCCTCCATAGCAATGCATAGGCCTCCATAGCCATCCATAGCAATCCATAAGCCTCCATAGGCCTCCATAGCTGTCCATAGCCATCCAAAGGCCTCCATAGGCATCCATAGTTATCCATAGGCCTCCATAGCAATCCATAGGCCTCCATAAGCCTCCATAGCTATCCATAGCCATCCAAAGGCCTCCATAGGCCTCCAAAACCATCCATAGGCCTCCATAGCTATCCATACGCCTCCATAGGTCTCCATTGCCATCCATTGGCCTCCATAGGCTATCCATAGCAATCCATAGGCCTCCATAGGCCTCCATAGCTATCCATAGCCATCCATAGGCCTCCATAGCCCTTCATAGCAATCCATGGGCCTCTATAGCCATCCATAGCCATCAATAGGCTTCTCTCCATGGGCCTCCACAACCATCCATAGGCCTCCATAGGCCATCCATAGCCATCCATAGGCCTCCATAGCCCTCCATAGATATATATAGGCCTCCATAGGCCATCCATAGTTATCCATAGCCTCCATTACCGCTCCATAGCTATCCATAGGCCCCATAAGCCATCCATAAGCCTCCATAGCCTCCGTAGCTATTTATAGGCCTCCATAGCCATCCATAGGCCTCCATAGGCAATCCATAGCTATCCATAGGCCTGCATAGCCCTCCATAGCCATCCATAGGCCCCAAAAGTCATCCATAGCCTTCTATAAGTCACCATAGCAATCCATAGCCATCCATAGGCCTCCATATCCGTCCATAGCCATCCATAGGCTTCCATAGGCCATCCATAGCCATCCATAGGCTTCCATAGGCCTCCATAGCTATCCATAACCCTCCATAGGCCTCTATAGGCCATCCATAGCCTTCCATTGCCATCCATAGGCCTCAATAGCCGTCCATAGTTATCCATAGGCCTCCATAGCTATCCATAGCCACCACCGATAGGCCTCTATAGGCCTTCATAGCAATCCATAGGCCTCCATAGGCCTCCATAGCTATCCATAGCCATCCAAAGGCCTCCATAGGCCTCCATAGCTATCCATAGGCCTCCATAGCAATCCCTAGGCCTCCATAGGCATCCATAGCTATCCATAGGCCTCCATGGCTCTCCATAGCTATCCATAGGCCCCCATAGGTCATCCATAGCCTTCCATAGGCCACCATAGTCACCCATAGCCATCCATAGGCCTCCATAGCCGTCCGTAGCTATCCATAGGCCTCAATAGGCCATCCATAAGAATCCATAGCTCTCCATAGGCCTCCATAGGCCTCCATAGCTATCCATAGCCACCGATAGGACTCCATAGGCCTTCATAGCAATCCATAGGCCTCCATAGGCCACCATAGCTATCCATAACCCTCCATAGACCTTTTTAGGCCTCTATAGCTATCCATAGGTCTTAAAAGGCCATCCATAGCCTTCTATAGGCCTCAATAGTCAACCACAGCTATCCATAAACCTCCATAGGCCTCCATAGTGATCAATTGGCCATCCATAGCCATCCATAGCAATCTATAGACTTCCATAGGACTCCATAGGCCATCCATAGCTATCCATAGGCCTCCATAGGCCCCCATAGCCATCTATAGGCCTCCATAGGCCTCCATAGGCCTCCATAGCAATCCATAGGCCTCCATAGGCTATCCATAGCCATCCATAGGCCTCCATTGCCTACCATAGCCATCCATAGGCCTCCATAGCCGTCGATAGCTATCCATAGGCCTCAATAGCCATCCATGGCCAACCATAGGCCTCCATAGCCGTCCATAGCTATCTATGGGCCTCCATAGGCCTCCATAGGCCTCCATATGCCATCCATAGCCTTCCATTGCTATCCATAGGCCTCAATAGCCGTCCATAGCCATCCATAGGCCTCCATAGCGATCCATAGGCCCCCATAGCCGTCCATAGCTATTCATAGGCCTCCATAGGCCATCCATAGCCATCCATAGCTATCTATAGCCCTCCATAGGCCTCCATAGCTTTCCATAGCTATCGATAGGCCTCCATAGGCCTTCATAGCAATCAATAGGCCTCCATAGGCCTCCATAGCTATCCATAGATACCAAAGGCCTCCATAGGCCTCCATAGCCATCCATAGGCCTCCATAGCGATCCATAGGCCTCCATAGGCCATACATAGCCATCCATAGGCCTCCATAGTCCTCCAAAGCCATCCATAGGCCCCCATAGCCGTCCATAGCTACCCATAGGCCTCCATAGGCCATCCATAGCCATCCATAGCTATCCATAGGCCTCCATAGGCCTCCATAGCTATCCATCGCAATCGGTAGGCCTCCATAGGCCTTCATAGCAATCCATAGGCCTCCATAGGCCTCCATAGCTATCCATAGCTATCCAAAGGCCTCCATAGGCCTCCATAGTTATCCATAGGCCTCCATCGCAATCCATAGGCCTCCATAGGCATCCATAGTTATCCATAGGCCTCCAAAGGCAATCCATAGCTATCGATTGGCCTCCATGGCTCTCCATAGCAATCCATACGCCCCATAGGTCATCCATAGCCTTCCATAGGCCACCATAGTCATCCATAGCCATCCATAGGCCTCCATAGCTGTCCGTAGCCATCCATAGGCCACCATATGCTATCCGTAGCAATCCATAGCTATCCATAGGCCTCCATAGGCCTCCATAGCTATCCATAGCCACCGATAGCCCTCCATAGGCCTTCATAGCAATCCATAGGCCTCCATAGGCCTCCATAGCTATCCATAGCCATCCATAGGCCTCAATAGCTATCCATAGGCTTCACTAGGCCATCCATAGGCCTCCATTGCCTACCATAGCCATCCATAGGCCCCCATAGGTCATCCATAGCCTTCCATAGGCATCATAGCAATCAATAAGTCTCCATAGCCCTCCACAGCCATCCATAGGCCACCATAGGTCATCCATAGCCATCCATAGGCCTCCAAAGGCCTCGATAGCCATCCATAGGCCTCCATAGGCTATCCATTGCAATCCATAAGCTTTCATAGCGTTCCTTAGTTATCCATAGGCCCTCATAAGCCATCCATAGCCTTACATTGCCATCCATAGGCCTCCATAGCCGTCCATAGCCATCCATAGGAATCCATAGCAATCCATAGGCCTCCATAGGCCTCCATAGGCCATCCATAGCTATCCATAGGCCTCCATAGTTCTCCATAGCTATCCATAGGCCCCCATAGGTCATCCATAGCCCTCCATAGGCACCATAGCCATCCATAGCCATCCAAAGGCCTCCATAGCAATGCATAGGCCTCCATAGCCATCCATAGCTATCCAAAGGCCTCCAAAGCCTCGATAGCCATCCATAGGCCACCATAGGACATCCATAGCTATCCATAAGCTTCCATAGCGCTCCATAGCCATCCGTAGGTCCTCATAAGCCATCCAAAGCCTTCCATTGCCATCCATAGGCCTCCATAGCCGTCCATAGCAATCCATAGGCCTCCATAGCCTTCCATAGGCCCCCATAGGTCATCCATAGATATCCATATGCCTCCATAGTCGTCGATAGCTATCCATAGGCCTCTGTAGGCCATCCATAGATATCCATAGCTATCCATAGGCCTCCATAGGCCTCCATAGCTATCCATATTCACCGATAGGCTATCCATAACTATCCATAAGCCTCCATAGCGCTCCATAGCAATCCATAGGTCCTCATAAGCCATCCATAGCCTTCCACAGCCATCCATAACTATCCATAGGCCTCCATAAAACATCCATAGCTATCCAAAGGCCTCCAAAGGCCTCGATAGCCATCCATAGGCCTCCATAGGCCATCCATAGCTATCCATAAGCCTTCATACCGTTCCATAGCTATCCATAGGCCCTCATAAGTTATCCATAGCCTTACATTGCCATCCATAGGCCTCCATAGCCGTCCATCGGAATCCATAGGCCTCCATAGCCCTCCATAGCCATCCATAGGCCCCCATAGGTCATCCATAGCCTTCCATAGGTACCATAGCCATCAATAGCAATCCAAAGGCCTCCATAGCAATGCATAGGCCTCCATAGCCATCCATAGCTATCCAAAGGCCTCCAAAGCCTCGATAGTCATCCATAGGCCACCATAGGACATCCATAGCTATCCATAAGCCTCCATAGCGCTCCATAGCCATCCGTAGGTCCTCATAAGCCATCCAAAGCCTTCCAATGCCATCCATAGGCCTCCATAGCCGTCCATAGCAATCCATAGGCCTCCATAGCCTTCCATAGGCCCCCATAGGTCATCCATAGCAATCCATAGGCCACCATAGGACATCCATAGCTATCCATAAGCCTCCATAGCGATCCATAGCCATCCGTAGGTCCTCATAAGCCATCCAAAGCCTTCCATTGCCATCCATATGCCTCCATAGCCGTCCATAGCATTCCATAGGCCTCCATAGCCTTCCATAGGCCCCCATAGGTCATCCATAGATATCCATATGCCTCCATAGTCGTCGATAGCTATCCATAGGCCTCTGTAGGCCATCCATAGATATCCATAGCTATCCATAGGCCTCCATAGGCCTCCATAGCTATCCATATTCACCGATAGGCTATCCATAACTATCCATAAGCCTCCATAGCGCTCCATAGCAATCCATAGGTCCTCATAAGCCATCCATAGCCTTCCACAGCCATCCATAACTATCCATAGGCCTCCAAAAAACATCCATAGCTATCCAAAGGCCTCCAAAGGCCTCGATAGCCATCCATAGGCCTCCATAGGCCATCCATAGCTATCCATAAGCCTTCGTACCGTTCCATAGCTATCCATAGGCCCTCATAAGTTATCCATAGCCTTACATTGCCATCCATAGGCCTCCATAGCCGTCCATCGGAATCCATAGGCCTCCATAGCCCTCCATAGCCATCCATAGGCCCCCATAGGTCATCCATAGCCTTCCATAGGTACCATAGCCATCAATAGCAATCCAAAGGCTTCCATAGCAATGCATAGGCCTCCATAGCCATCCATAGCTATCCAAAGGCCTCCAAAGCCTCGATAGTCATCCATAGGCCACCATAGGACATCCATAGCTATCCATAAGCCTCCATAGCGCTCCATAGCCATCCGTAGGTCCTCATAAGCCATCCAAAGCCTTCCAATGCCATCCATAGGCCTCCATAGCCGTCCATAGCAATCCATAGGCCTCCATAGCCTTCCATAGGCCCCCATAGGTCATCCATAGCCATCCATAGGCCTCAATAGTCGTCGATAGCAATCCATAGGCCTCCGTAGGCCATCCAAAGATATCCATAGCTATCCAAAGGCCTCCATAGGCCTCCATAGATATCCATATTCACCGATAGGCTATCCATAACTATCCATAAGCCTCCATAGCGCTCCGTAGCAATCCATAGGTCCTCATAAGCCATCCATAGCCTTCCGCAGAAATCCATAACTATCCATGGGCCTCCATAAACCATCCATAGTTATCCATAGACCTTCAAAGGCCTCGATAGCCATCCATAGGCCTCCATAGGCCATCCATAGCTATCCATAAGCCTTCATACCGTTCCATAGCTATCATAGGCCCTCAAAGTTATCCATAGCCTTACATTGCCATCCATAGGCCTCCATAGCCGTCCATCGGAATCCATAGGCCTCCATAGCCCTCCATAGCCATCCATAGGCCTCCATAGTCGTCGATAGCAATCCATAGGCCTCCGTAGGCCATCCAAAGATATCCATAGCTATCCAAAGGCCTCCATAGGCCTCCATAGATATCAATATTCACCGATACGCTATCCATAACTATCCATAAGCCTCCATAGCGCTCCGTAGCAATCCATAGGTCCTCATAAGCCATCCATAGCCTTCCGCAGAAATCCATAACTATCCATGGGCCTCCATAAACCATCCATAGTTATCCATAGACCTTCAAAGGCCTCGATAGCCATCCATAGGCCTCCATAGGCCATCCATAGCTATCCATAAGCCTTCATACCGTTCCATAGCTATCCATAGGCCCTCATAAGTTATCCATAGCCTTACATTGCCATCCATAGGCCTCCATAGCCGTCCATCGGAATCCATAGGCCTCCATAGCCCTCCATAGCCATCCATAGGCCCCCATAGGTCATCCATAGCCTTCCATAGGTACCATAGCCATCAATAGCAATCCAAAGGCCTCCATAGCAATGCATAGGCCTCCATAGCCATCCATAGCTATCCAAAGGCCTCCAAAGCCTCGATAGTCATCCATAGGCCACCATAGGACATCCATAGCTATCCATAAGCCTCCATAGCGCTCCATAGCCATCCGTAGGTCCTCATAAGCCATCCAAAGCCTTCCAATGCTATCCATAGGCCTCCATAGCCGTCCATAGCAATCCATAGGCCTCCATAGCCTTCCATAGGCCCCCTTAGGTCATCCATAGCCATCCATAGGCCTCCATAGTCGTCGATAGCCATCCATAGGCCTCCGTAGGCCATCCAAAGATATCCATAGCTATCCAAAGGCCTCCATAGGCCTCCATAGATATCCATATTCACCGATAGGCTATCCATAACTATCCATAAGCCTCCATAGCGCTCCGTAGCAATCCATAGGTCCTCATAAGCCATCCATAGCCTTCCGCAGAAATCCATAACTATCCATGGGCCTCCATAAACCATCCATAGTTATCCATAGACCTTCAAAGGCCTCGATAGCCATCCATAGGCCTCCATAGGCCATCCATAGCTATCCATAAGCCTTCATAGCGTTCCATAGCTATCCATAGGCCCTCATAAGCCATCCATAGCCTTCCATTGCCATCCAAAGGCCTCCATAGGTTTCCAAAACCATCCATAGGCCTCGATAGCTATCCATAGCTATCCATACGCCTCCATAGGTCTCCATTGCCATCCATTGGCCTCCATAGGCAATCCATAGCCATTCATAGGTCTCCATAGCACTCCATAGCTGTGAATAGGCCCCCATAGGTCATCCATAACTTCCATAGACACGATAGCCATCCATAGCCATCCATTGGCTCCGTAGCCGTCCATAGCCATCCATAGGCCTTCATAGGCTATCCCTAGCCATCCATAGGCCTCCATAGGCCTCCATAGCAATCCATGGGCCTCTATAGCAGTCCATAGCCATCAATAGGCTACCCTCCATAGGCCTCCACAACCATCCATAGGCCTCCATAGGCCATCCATAGCCATCCATAGGCCTCCATAGCCCTCCATAGATATATATAGGCCTCCATAGGCCATCCATTGGTATCCATAAGCCTCCATAGCGCTTCATAGCCATCCATAGGTCCCCATAGGCCATCCATAGCCTTCCATTGCCATCCATAGGCCTTCATAGCCGTCCATAGCTATCCATAGGCCTCCATAGCCATCCATCGGCCTCCATAGGCAATCCATAGCTATCCATGGGCCTTCATAGCCCTCCATAGTTATCCATAGGCCCCCAAAGGTCATCCATAGCCTTCCATAGGTCACCATAGCAATCCATAGCCATCCATAGGCATCCATATCCGTCCATAGCTATCCATAGTCCTCCATAGGCCATCCATAGCCATCCATAGCTATCCATAGGCCTCCATAGCAATCCATAGGCCTCCATAGGCCATCCATAGCAATCCATAGGCCTCCATAGCTATCCATAACAATCCATAGGCCTCCTTAGGTCTCCATAGCTATCCATAGGCCTCCATAGGCCATCCATAGCCATCCATAGGCCTCAATAGCCATCCATATACTTCCATAGGCCATCCATAGCCATCCATAGGCCTCCATAGCCCTCCATAGATATATATAGGCCTCCATAGGCCATCCATAGTTATCCAAAAGCCTCCATAGCGCTCCATAGCTATCCGTAGGTCCTCATAAGCTATCCTTAGCCTTCCATTGCCATCCATAGGCCCCCATAGGTCATCCATAGCATTGCATAGGCACCATAGCTATCCATGGCTATCCATAGGTCTCCATAGCCGTCCATAGCTATCCATAGGCCTCCCTAGGCCTCCATAGGCCATCCTTAGCCTTCCATTACTATCCATAGGCCTCCATGGTGATCCGTAGGCCTCCATAGGCCATCCATAGCCATTCATAGGTCCATACCCTCCACAGCCATCCATAGGCCCCCATAGCCGTCCATAGCAATCCATAGGCCTCCATAAACCATCCATAGCCATCCATAGCTATCCATTGGCCTCCATAGGCCTTCATAGCTATCCATAGGCTTCCATAGACATCCATAGACATCCATAGGCCTCCATAAGCCATCCATATCTATCCATAAGCCTCCATAGCGCTCCATAGCAATCCATAGGTCCCCATAGGCCATCCATTGCCTTCCATTGCCATCCATAGGCCTCGATAGCCGTCCATAGCCATCCATAGGCTTCCATAGCAATTCGTAGGCCTCCATAGGCGATCCATAGCCATCCATAGCTCTCCATAGCCATCCAAAGGCCCCATTAGGTCATCCATCGCCTTCCATAAACCACCATAGCTATCCATAACCATCCATAGGCCTCCATAACCGTCCATAGCCATCCATAGGCCTCCATAGGCCATCCATAGCCATCCATAGCTATCCATAGGCCTCCATAGGCCTCCATAGCTATCCATAGCCTCCGATAGGCCTCCATAGGCCTTCATAGCAATCCATAGGCCTCCATTAGCCTCCATAGCTATCCATAGCCATCCAAAGGCCTCCATAGGCCTCCATAGTTAACCATAGGCCTCCATAGCAATCCATAGGCCTCCATAGGCATCCATAGCTATCCATAGGCTTCCATGGCTCTCCATAGCTATCCATAGGCCCCCATAGGTCATCCATAGCCTTCCATAGGCCACCATAGTCATCTAAAGCCATCAATAGGCCTCCATAGCCGTCCGTAGCCATCCATAGGCCTCAATATGCCATCCATAAGAATCCATAGCTATCCTTAGGCCTCCATAGGCCTCCATAGCTATCCATAGCCACCGATAGGCCTCCATAGGCCTTCATAGCAATCCATAGGCCTCCATAGGCCTCCATAGCTATCCATAACCCTCCATAGGCCTCTATAGGCCTCCATAGCCATCCATAGGCCTCCATAAGCCATCCATAGGCCTCCATAGGCACTCCATAGCCATCCAAAGGCCTCCATGGCTCTCCATAACTATCCATAGGCCCTCATAGGTCATCCATAGCCTTCCATAGGCCACAATAGCCTTCCATAGCCATCCATAGGCCTCCATAGCCGTCCATAGATATCCATAGGCGTCCATAGGCCATCCATAGCCATCCATAGCCATCCATAGGCCTCCATAGGCCTCCATAGGCCTTTATAGCTATCCATAGCCCCCGATAGGCCTCCATAGGCCTTCATAGCAATCCATAGGCCTCCATAGCTATCCATAGCCCTCCATAGGCCTTCATAGCTATCCATAGCCCTCCATAGCCTCCATAGGCCTCCATAGCTATCCATAGGCCTCCATAGCCATCCATAGGCCTCCATAGGCCATCCATAATAATCCATCGGCCTCCATTACGCTCTATAGCTATCCATAGGTCTCAATAGGCCATCCATAGCCTTCCATAGGCCTCCATAGTCAACCACAGCTCTCCATATACCTCCTTAGGCCTCCATAGCGATCCATAGGCCATTCATAGCCTTCAATAGGCCTCCATAGGTTATCCATTGCCAGCTATAGGCCACCATAGGCAATCCACAGCAATCCATAGGACTCCATAGGCCATACATAGCCATCCATAGGACTCCATATCACCCAATAGCTATCCATAGGCCTGAATAGCTATCCATAGGTCTCAATAGGCCATCCATAGCCATCCATAGGCCCCCATAGGTCATCCATAGCCTTGCATAAGCACCATAGCTATCCATGGCCATCCATAGGCCTCCATAGCTGTCCATAGCTATCCATAGGCCTCCATAGGCCTCCATAGGCCATCCATAGCCTTTCATTGCCATCCATAGACCTCAATAGCCGTCCATAGCCATCCATAGGCCTCCATAGCGATCCATAGGCCTCCATAGGCCATCCATAGCCATCCATAGGCCTCCATACCCTCCATAGCCATCCATAGGCACCCCATAGCCGTCCATAGCTATCCATAGGCCTCCATAGGCCATCCCTAGCCATGCATAGCTATCCATTGGCCTCCATAGTACATCCATAAATATCCATAAGTTTCCATAGCGCTCCATAGCAATCCGTAGGTCCTCATAAGGCATTCATAGCCTTCCATTGCCATCCATAGGCCCCCATAGGTCATCCATAGCCTTGCATAGGCACCATAGCCATCCATAGGCTTCCATAGGCCTCCATAGCATTCCATAGCTATCCATAGTCCTCTATAGGCCATCCATAGCTATCCATAGCTATCCATAGGCCTCCATAGGCCTCTATAGCTATCTATAGTTATCGATAGGCCTCCATAGGCCTTCATAGCAATCCATAGGCCTCCATAGGCCTCTATAGCTATCCATAGCCATCCAAAGGCCTCCATAGGCCTTCATAGCAATCCATAGGCCTCCATAGCCCTCCATAGCTATCCATAGCTACCGATAGCCCTCCATAGGCCTTTATAGCAATCCATAGGCCTCCATAGCCATCCATAGCCCTCCATAGGCCTCCATAGGGCTCCATAGCTATCCATAGGCCTCCATAGCCATCCATAGTCCTCCATAGGTCAACCATAATAATCCATAGGCCTACAGTACGCTCTATAGCCATCCATAGGTCTCAATAGGCCATCCATAGCCTTCCATAGGATACCATAGTCAACCAGACCTCTCCATAAACCTCCATAGGCTACAATAGCGATCCATAGGCCATCCATAGCCATCCATAGCCATCCATAGGCTTCCATAGACCTCGATAGGCCCTCCATAGTCATCCATAGGCCACCATAGGCCTCAATAGCTATCCATAGGCCTCCATAGGTCTCCATAGCCATCCATAGGCCTCCATAGGCCATCCACGGCAATCCATAGGACTCCATACGCCATACATAGCCATCCATAGGACTCCATAGCGCCCAATAGCTATCCATAAGCCTTAATAGCTATCCATATGTTTCCATAGGCTATCCATAGCCATCCATAGGCCTCCATTGCCCTCCATATCTATCCATAGGCCTCCATAGGCCTCCATAGGCCATCCTTAGCTTTTCATTGCTCTCCATAGGCCTCAATAGCCGTCCATAGCCATCCATAGGCCTCCATAGTTATCCATAGGCCTCCATAGGCCATCCATAGCTATCAATAGGCCTCCATAGCCCTCCATAGCCATCCATAGGCCCCCATAGCTGTCCATAGCTATCCATAGGCCTCCATAGGCCATCCATAGCCATCCATAGCTATCCATAGGCCTTCATAGGCTTCTATAGCTATCTATAGCTATCGATAAACCTCCATAGGCCTTCATAGCAATCTATAGGCCTCCATAGCCCTCTACAGCTATCCATAGCCATCCAAAAAGGCCTCC
>NW_021163526.1:0-42298 GCF_004324835.1 Dendronephthya gigantea
AAATCGATGGGTCGAATCCTTCCAAAAGCTTTTTTATTATGAACTTCGTGAAAGGATAATGTAAACTAAATAACCATGGCCATCCAGCACAAGACCTTGTAGTCGAGTGGCGAGAAGGATGGTCTCCCAAGTGGTAAATCGATGGTGCGAATCCTACCATAACCGTTTTTCATTATGAACTTCGTGAAAAGGATAAAGTAAATTAAATAACCATAACCGTTCAGCACAAGACCTTGTGGTCTAGTGGCGAAAACAATGGTCTCCGAAGTGTTAATCGATGGTTCGAATCCTACCATAACCGTTTTTCATTATGAACTTGTGAAAAGGATAAAGTAAATTAAATGACCATGGGCGTTCAGCTCCAGATCTTGTAGTCTATGTGAATATATATATATATTGAATATTAATTAGGCTGTAAGGTATAAATATGCATGCGTAATTAGCACCGTTGTTGGCTTGCTGGATGATGCTGTAACATAGAATAAAACAGAGAATAAAACATTTTATGAAGACTAGATCAATCTGTATCAATCCGTATCAGAGACAAGGCATATACACTACAATTGGGCTCACAGAGGAGTAAGTCAGGGCTGTGGTGAATTTTACGGAGCCGAAAACAGCCTCTGAAGTTCGGAGTTTTCTTGGTCTGGTAAATTTCTGTAGTCTGTTCATTCCAGATTTAGCTATAACGGCTGAACCCCTGCGAAAGTTAACCAGGACAACTACACCTTTTGTTTGTGGAAATGAACAGAATAAGGTGTTTCAAGAGCTTAAGAATACGATGTCTACCGCTGATTCATTGGCTTTTTTTGATAAGGATGCAGAAACGTCGATAATCTCAGATGCTAGTCCTGTTGGTCTTGGTGCAGTGCTTGTGCAAAAGGAACAAAATGTAATGAAGGTTGTAGCATATGCTAGTAGATGTCTTTCTGACATGGAAAGGCGGTATTCTCAGACGCAGAAAGAAGCATTAAGTATAGTATGGGCTTGTGAGCGTTTTCATGTGTATTTGTTCGGGATTCACTTTGAGGTTTTGACAGACCATAAACCATTAGAAGTGATTTATTCCAAAACCCATAGGCCCTCTGCACGAGTCGAAAGGTGGGTTCTGAGATTGCAGAATTATGATTTTACTGTTAAGTATCTTCCGGGTCCAGAAAACATCGCGGACACGTTGTCTCGGAAACAGTTGTTGAAGAAATCGATCGAATCCAGCGGTCGTGACTGTAAAGTTTCGCGTCAAAACGGATAGCTATCGCCTAAACCAAGAAGGCAGTGTTGGCCTCCTAAACGTTTTGGTGATTATTTACTATATAAGTAATTCGTAGTACTTTATGATACCTTATAGTACTATATATATATATATATATATATATATATTGAAGTTTTAGAAACAGTAGAATTAAGCGAACATTATCATGTATACAAAGTGCGAAAACCTATGGAAAATCATTTAAAATCTGTTTCTAAAAAGTGTTTGCAACATTTCTTCCATAGCATGTTACTAGCCCTATTGGTGCCACTGGGTTATATGTAAATGTTAAATATGATACTGATTTAATGAATATTTAAACAAAAAACATATACTCTATAGATATGTAAATATATAATCTAGTACAATGTAATTAAAAAAAACAACTTATCTCCAATATTAAACATCACAACGAGTAAATCCTTTTGGCATAAATTTTAAGTTTCAAAAACAACAATGGTATGTGCAGTTGCAAGCAAACTGCGTGTTTGCACCGACTATAACCATCATGTGAATGATTGTACAGTATAATATAAAACAAAATATTTACGAAGGAAATAAGAAATTTATGTAATGTGATTTTATAAATAGACTATTAAGGCAAGGTGTTCCCCCAAGGGGATACGCCTTGCCGACGATAATTAAAAATCTTATATTATGGGCTTTGCGTCCTATCTAAAAGACCGACAGGTAATGGATGGCACGCAATATGGGAAAGGTGGTCAATGGCCAGCAGCAAATCGAAAACTAACAAAGACCGAATACCCAAACCATAAACGGTCGGTTTAAGCGTGACATCGCGAAAGACAGATCTCCTTTAAAGTTGAAAGGTGTTTACAGAAGTGTTCTACTTGTTTTTCTATATATTTATATGTTGATATACATATAGATAGATAGATAGATAGATAGATAATTTTAATAGTTTCTCCCAGAAGGGTTTTTTATAGATAGTAGCTACGAATACACAATGGTACCCCCAAAAGTTTTGGTCCTGGGACACTCATTTGTTCGTCGCCTACAGTGCGACCTGAAACATAAACGGGATATTCGCATGTGCCCAACCTTTAAACTCAAGGGCACAGCGAGAGTTTCTCTACACGGTATAGGGGGTAGAACAGTGAAGAAGATTCGCAAATTTGATTTAGGCGTAGTTTCTCGGTGTGCCCCAGATATTGTTATTCTGGAGATAGGCACGAACGATTTGTCCTCCTTAAGGCCGAAACAGTCGGGTCACGCATTGACGACTTGGTTGCTTTATTGCTGGATCAATATCACGTAAAATTGGTATGCGCATGCATGATTTCCCCGCGAAAGAACAACCCTCTTTTTGAAAAGCAGCGTTTAATGCTGAACAATTATCTACAGGTAGTTTTAGAGAAGGTCCGGAGAGTGTTTTTATGGACACACCATGGCTTCATACGACCTTCCGTGACGCCATTTCTACCTGACGGGGTCCATTTTAATCGAATCGGGCAATATAAATTATACCGAAGTTATCGGGGGGCCATTCTTCAAGCAATTAAAATGTTATAAAATTCTCTATCTATATATATATATATATATATATATATATATATATATATATATATATATATATATATATATATATATATATATATATATATATATATATATATATATATATATATATATATATATAACAAGCTGTCGTACATTACATTTATTTTATAATATAACCTTGACATTTGACAAACTTTACTCGTGATTACTTCTTAAATACCGCTTTAGCGCCTTTATCTATTATATCTTTATCTTTTATCTATATGAGAGTTCTCACACTGTTTGTGAGTTTTGTTGGCCATATGATGAACGGTGCGGCGATCTTCTGATCTGCCATGTTCATCCTGCTGACGTTTGATTTTGTCTTTATCTCTCATCTATATGAGAGGTCTCACACTTTTTGTGAGTTTTTTGTTGGCCATAGGGTGAATGGTGCGGCGATCTTCGGATCTGCCATGTTCATCCTGCTGACGTTTGATTTTGTCTTTATCTCTCATCTGTATGAGAGTTCTCACACTTTTTGTGAGTTTTGTTGGCCACAGGGTGAACGGTGCGGCGATCTTCGGATCTGCCATGTTCATCCTGCTGACGTTTGATTTTCTAATCATTCTTTCACAAGTTCCAATTTTCAATTACGACAAATAACGGACGAATCCTCACTATTGAATGTTCGCCATTACGGGGGATAGTTTTATTTCTCGCACAACGACAAAATTTGGGTGCGGTTGCTTTACTATCTAAAAACTCATTACGCCATAAGTATCTATTTCTGCTTTTAAAGTTTTATTTCTTAGAATGCCACCCGTACGTCGTTCTAAGCGTGTCGCCGCTCCATCAGCCGTTTTTGCGAGAGTCTGTTCAGAACCAACCAACAACATCTCGTCGAACTCGAAGTTCGTCCAATGCTGTATCTGTTGGTGCCGCCCCGTCAACGTCAACTGTGCCCGTGAGTCAAGTGACTTTGCCCTCTCTTTCGAGTGAGCTTATCTCAACGCTGGTGTCTTCGGTTACCGAGGCAGTCACGCAAAAGCTAGCTGGTTTTTACCAACCTCTGCGTCTTCCACATCCACAATGGCGTCTGCCCCAACGGATTCTACCTCCGGTATCGAAATCTCAAACCAGGGTCCCAATGCAGATTCTCTGGTCAACGACGCGCTCACGTCCATACAAGAAAACCTTACAGGTCAGACCACTCCTTTTTCTCTTCAATGTTCAAGTGCCCCGGGTCCACGGGAATCGTTCCACTCTGCCGCTTTGCCTCTTGATTCGCGGATTCCGGATAAAATAAAGCTTAAAATATGGAATGAGGAGTTTGTCGATATAAGTACTTTGTCAGGTGGCCCAGACGCGGCCGCTAAATACGAGATTAGTGTACGTACCTCTGACAACGGTCAACCTGCTTCTCTTCTCCTTGAGCCGACTGCGAAATCCAAAAGGGTCAAAACTATTAGCGATTGGCTTCGTTCGTTTCATATTTTTGTTTCCATTTATACACAACGGTACCCCCATGAGTCCCCCGCGCTCATGAAATATTGTCAAATCATCCAGGATTTGGCCAATAGGGGTCATAATTGGTTTTACTACGATGAGAATTTTCGATTTTTGCGCCAAACACAGGCCACGCGCGTTCCCTGGGCGACTGTTCACTGGGAGTTATGGTTGAAATGTCAATATCCCACTACTTCTAAGCCGAACACGCAAGGCAGCAATCATACGCGCCACCCTTCAAAAGTGTCTGTTCCTCGGGGATATTGTTTTAAGTTTATCGCGGAACGTTTTGTGCCGGTTGTGATTTCAAGCACATTTGTTTTAAATGCAACGGATCGCACCGTGCCGTGAATTGTAATTTGCATCTCCCACTGATCGATCGCCTAGGCCTATTTCAACAACGTCCGTTGCAACACCCGTAAAACTTCATAATTTACAAATATTGTTAGAAGGTTATAATCCAAGTATTGTTGATACACTAATTTCCGGATTTACTTCGGGTTTTCGCATTCATTTCTCTGGCACAGAACAGTCGTTTGAAGCAATAAATTTACGGTCTGCTCTTGACAAACCAGAAGCGGTTGACCAAAAATTAACGAAAGAGTTAGAGGCATCTCGCCTTGCTGGGCCATTTAATTATCCGCCTTTCCAAATTTTCGTGTTTCGCCTTTGGGCCTGGTTCCTAAAAAACAACCGGGTGATTTTCGCATGATTCATCATTTATCGTTTCCAAAGGGAGCATCGGTTAATGATGGTATACCGATTTCGAAACATCTGTGCGGTACGCTATCGTTGACGACGCTATTCAACTTATTAAAAAAGCGGGCCGGGGTTGTTTCCTGGCGAAAACAGATATAAAAAATGCTTTTCGAATCATTCCTATCAGCCCAGCGGATTATCACCTCTTTGGCATAAAATGGCGGAGTTTGTATTATTACGACCGGGCAATGCCAATGGGTTGCTCCAGTTCGTGTCGCACTTTTGAGATTTTTAGTACGGCTATCGAATGGATCGCTAGGGAAAGGCTTAACATCGGCAAACTCCTTCATTTGCTCGACGACTTCCTGTTTGTTGCACCGGATTATTCTGCTTGTAAAACAAACTTACAAGTATTCATTGCTCTTGATTTCATTGGCGTGCCTATAGCACCGGGAAAAACCATGGGTCCCTCAACAACCTTAACGTTCGCTGGGATTGAATTAGATACAATACAATTCCAGGCCCGATTGCCGATGGATAAAATCGAGAAATGTGTTCAATCTATCGCACGCTTTTTAATTCGTAAAAAGGTTACACTCAAAGAACTTCAGTCCTTAATTGGATTACTTAATTTCGCATGTTCCGTCATTATGCCAGGTCGCGCATTCCTGCGACGCTTAATTGATCTAACGCATGGCATTTCACACCCTCATTTCTTTATTCGCTTAACGCAAAGTGTGAAACATGATTTCGTGTCTGGCAAACGGTTCTGTCGAATTTCAACGGCAAATCATTCTTTTTGCACAACCATTGGCGTAATAACTCCCATTTGAATTTATATACTGACGCTTCGGGTAGTATTGGTTTTGGGGCCCTGTTTGGTTGCGACTGGTGCTATGGCGCATGGCCAACTGACTGGCGGAGTTACAATATTGCCGTTCTAGAGCTATATCCGATTGTCCTCAGCCTGTGTTTATGGGGATCAAAAATGCGCAATCATTGTATTTTGTTTCTCACGGATAATGAAGCTTTGGTGTCTGTTATTAATAAGCAAACATCAAAGGATTCTTATATCATGACACTCGTTCGCCGGATGGTTTTAGTTTGTTTAGAATACAATATTTTATTCAAAGCAAAGCATATACCGGGTAAACAAAATGTCCTAGCTGATTGTTTCTCGTTTACAGCTCCAAAAATTTTCACAATTGGCGCCGGCCGACATGCATCGAGCTCCAACGCCTATTCCCTTTCACCTGCTGCCGGAAAATTGGCGACTATAGTTTCTCAATTAGCTCAAAGTAGCTTGCAACCTTCTTCAGTGCCGACTTATAAACGGGCATGGGCACTTTTTACGCAATTTCATGTGGCAATTTTTAATGAGGGATCGTTCACTTTGCCTTTGTCGCCCTCAGTCGTTGCGTTATTCATAGCGTACTTATTTGACCTCAAGTACGCCTCTTCAACAGTTAACACTTATGTATCTGCACTTGGTTATACTCATCGCATGTCCGATCTACCGGATCCAACGAGAGTTTTCTACGTAACGCAAATCTTAAAGGGGTATGGTAAGAAAGGCTTCCGCTTAGATAGTAGGTTGCCTATAACTTTACCAATTCTCAATCGTCTTATTGAGGCTGCGCCTCATATTGCTGGGTCACCGTACCAAATATGTCAATTCCGGGCAATGTGCTCTTTAGCATTTTTCGCGTTCCTGAGAATTGGAGAAATAACTAAGAAGTCAAATAACCAACCCCTTCAATTGCGACAACTCTCCAAAATATCTCCCGATGATGGCCGGGTTGCAGGCATAAGGTTGACTTTCGAGGACTTCAAGCACAATTATAACAGTAGACCTTTTAGTTTGGAAATTTACAGGCAAACGGCATGCTGTCCTGTTCGCTTATTAGAGGAGTACATGATTTTGCGAGGTACCCAGCCCGGAGCTATTTTTCTATCACAACTGGGCATTCCAGTCTCGTGTGACGAGTTTGCCAATCTTCTTAAAAAGGCTTTCCGCTTCTGTGGACTCGATACTTCCAAATATAAGTCTCATTCATTTCGAATAGGCGCCGCTTCCCACGCAGCTGAACACGGGCACTCTGATGCCCAAATTCGAACTATGGGGCGTTGGAAATCGAACGCATTCCTCAAATATATACGTTTTTCTTCCCTATCAACATAGTTTGGATGAATTTTCGAGCGTAAAACGTGCGGGGAGTTTTCTGCTCGAATTGTGCGGTTATTTTATTTTCTTCCTCAGCTTGCACATGGTCAGCAAGGGCGATCGTTTGCATTCCGGGGGGGGGAAATAAAGTGCTTATAACAGGGTGATGGAGAAGCTTCTTCTGGGCGCGGTAATATTGTGACTCTGCTAAACTAATATCAGTTAAGTGTAGATTATCAGCAAGGGCGATAATCTATGCCTTTTAACGGGCTTTGTAAGTGCCTTTTTGCCCATGTTCGTTTATACGGTCGCGCAGACCGCTGATCCTGTATTAATGTATTACGAAACTTTCTGAAACTTTCTGCATGCATCCCTTTCCTGGGGTGGGGTCAACTTGCTTTGCTTCGTTGTTTTGGCGGTAATTTGCCTCCACCCTTTTCTGAGCGTAACTATTTGGAATTTTAATGCAATGTATTAATAAATATCTTTTGTTTAACAGAAATAAAGCGGCTAGGAGAACCATTACTCCTAGCCAAAATTATCCCAAAACGGCGTAAAATTTAATGTGTCATTATTGATGCTCAGAAAACTGAGCTGCGGAAAGAGTATGCAAAATCATGCCTGGCAATATATCTATGCGTAAATAAATCACATTACATAAAACAAAATATTTACGAAGGAAATAAGAAATTTATGTAATGTGATTTTATAAATAGACTATTAAGGCAAGGTGTACCCCCAAGGGGATACGCCTTGCCGACGATAATTAAAAATCTTATATTATGGGCTTTGCGTCCTATCTAAAAGACCGACAGGTAATGGATGGCACGCAATATGGGAAAGGTGGTCAATGGCCAGCAGCAAATCGAAAACTAACAAAGACCGAATACCCAAACATAAACGGTCAGTTTAAGCGTGACATCGCGAAAGACAGATCTCCTTTAAAGTTGAACCCACCTCCTCCCCAAAGCCTCCGCTAACAATTATGTACATTGGACGATTTACCGTAGCTGATATATATAGAGAGAGGAACGTTATATCTCAATTAGTGATGGTCGTAGGCCGTATCTACAGGTGCTGGCGGTAATTTGCCTCCACCCTTTTCTGAGCGTAACTATTTGGAATTTTAATGCAATGTATTAATAAATATCGTTTTGTTTAACAGAAATAAAGCGGCTAGGAGAACCATTACTCCTAGCCAAAATTATCCCAAAACGGCGTAAAATTTAATGTGTCATTATTGATGCTCAGAAAACTGAGCTGCGGAAAGGGTATGCAAAATTCATGCCTGGCAATATATCTATGCGTAAATAAATCACATTACATAAAGGCCTAGAGTTGGAAGTGGAAGCACTGCATGTTTACGCTTTTCAGTCCCTGTATAATTTATAACCTAATTTCATGTAAATCAAGCCAAATCCATAATACATGCACACAGCAAAATCGTGAGTCTTATTTTAAGAAAAAAAATACAAACAAGTAAAATTGTTCTTGTCAGTATAGTAAGAATATTATTCTTGGCAAGAATCCAGGCAAGAATATTATTCTTACCTGGAATCTCATTTTAAGAAAAACAATTCTTGCAACAAGAATTTTCTAAAGAAAAAATACTCGTTTTAAGTAACACATTGCTTGAAACAAGCAAAATTATTATTGTATATTAAGGAACCTACTCACACAATTCTTACCTAGAATGTTACAAATAAGAAAAAAACTACTTAAAACAAGAATAATTTTACTTATAATAAGTACAAAATTTTTAGACAAAAGAAAACATCACAGATACATTATTCTTATACATTATTTTAGTTCAAAATATTAAAACTACTTATTTAGTGGCCATACTAAATATATAAATGCCATACATTTACATCTGACAGAAATAGTTTTTTCAAAGTACTGCTAGGTTTGTTCAATACCTTGCTCAAATAAACAAGTCTTTCAAGGACTTAATTAAAAATTGCCAATTGCAAGTTTAGGAAAGTATCCGATAGAGCTCAGATAATGAAATTAAGCCCTTGTATGAACCCAGAAGTAGTTGAATAAAAATATTCATGGAAGAAGACAAACACATCTATGCAAACTCACTGCATGTCTTCAATTATTACACATAAGCTAAAGTCATTCATTCCTGAGCAATGTTTCCTTTGATTATTGACCAGCTGTTCTTAAATTTTGTATATCATGCCAAACATGAAAATATTTATAAGATCACCTGGAGTATTTTTTTCCTTGAAAATTAAGTGCTGAAACACTGTGGGTCCAATTAACCATTGGTATAGCAAATTTTCCACTGAATTTCTTGCTCACTACCTCAATCCATGTTCCTAATAAAACAAAAAAGCAAGCATACTTGAGAAATCAGAGTTAAGATAACAAATGTTAAAGAAACTAAGCAGTGCATAATATGTGTGAAATATATGATTGGGGATGCTATGCACAGTTTTGCATGCTCTGACATATATAAAATTAGGCATAAAGGGTAGTCATCTGGTAAGCTGTCATTGATTTTTCCTTTTATCTATTACATGATAAATAAGTATATAATCAATTGGTCAATAAGTATATAATTACCGGTATATTATATTATACATTAAAAACTAAGCCATATGCTTAGGTGAATAATCTAACAGCATTGCACAATTCCTTATAATGCATTACTTACCACAGATATTACTTTCCAATGAGACCTCTTTCATTACAGGTTTAGACATAAACATCACCACTTGTTAATCCACCATCTAAGAATGCATATAAAAAAATTTAAAAGGCAATATAACAGTTATTTCATCCTAATTCTTAATCAAAACTTATATATATCCAGTAACCAAGATTCAGTATATCATGATCCTAAGATTGAGTACAAATGTTTCCGCTAAAATTTGACCATGGTTATATAGCTAACGTCAATATCACGTACACTTTTTATGGCATAGTGCCTATAGTATAACCACGTTATAATATATTTATATAAACGTCGTACATTTATCGGGAATGATGAGTATTAAAACTGTGAATATATCTGTTTATTATAATTTTCTTGTATGATTGCATGGCGACTTATTAGTTAGAATACAAGCTAGAACACTTACTTGTTTTAAGAAACGGTTATTCTTGCTTAAAAAAAGTTTACTTATTCATGTAAAATTCATTCTTGATAAGAATAATTTATCCCCTTTTACTTATTTTGAGCAAAATTTTGCTTAAAATAAGAATTTCTCAAGAACATTATTCTAGGTAAGAATTCTCGATTTCGCTGTGCATGTGCATGATTATATAAATACTGTATAACTGTTTGCCTCAGTGAAATTGAAAATTATTGCCGTGTGTGATCACTGATCAGTGTGATTGGGCGCAACCAGTATATCAACAAAACAACGTTTGCATAATTATAAATTAGACGAAACGGTAATTTTCGTAGTTCGGTTACTCTTTGCAATTAGAGTCAAATTGACTCCTTCGAAGAGTAACATTACCTTTTGGTAGAGTAACAAGACTCTATTGTAGAGTCGTTTTGACCCCAGTCGAAACTACCTTTAGAGTTGAAACAACTATATATATATATATATATATATATATATATATATATATATATATATATATATATATATATATATATATATATTATATATATATATATTTATCACATACTTGTGCCTTTATCAGGGCGATAACAGGGTGACATAAAAACGATATCGTCACTGATATCGCTTTTTGTCACTGATATCGCTTTTTGTCACTGATATCGCTTTTTGTCCCGCTGCATTTGCCGCTGTCAAAACAAAGATGGCTGACTCGAGCAGTTCGAGGTTTGTTTCAGTCGATGTCGATTGCTTTATAGAAAAAAAGGAAGTATGTGATAAACAGGTTATCACAATCGGGACGAGGTGATATCAGTTTTATCGCTTTCAGGACGATATCATAAATGACCCTCGTTCGCTGCGCTCACTCGTGACATTTATGATATCGTCCCTCAAGCGATAAAACTGATATCACCTCGCCCCTCATGTGATAACCTATATATATATATATATATATATATATATATATATATATATATATATATATATATATATATATATATATATATATATATTATATATATATATATATATATATATATATATATATATATATATATATATATATATATATGTATATATATATATATATATATATATATACAGACTGTACTGAACAACTTTTGGTAAACAAACTTATGCGTATTTTGGTAAACAAACCCTCATTCGATAAACATTGCTAGAGACCAGACTGAAGTGCATCGACGCTGTTCTCGACAATCTGGGTGGTATGTTGCACCATCGAATTGACAATCGTTTGGGGTACCTTGCCTTCCTCTTTGACTTTGATTAAGCCCAATACATTTGATCGTTGATTACTCTCGACCTCGCAAACAAAGACGAAAAAATTATCGTCATCGTTTTTACCATTATAAACGTCAAGTTCATCTCCCTCGTTGTTGGCACGTGGATCTCGTTCAACAACTTCCTCTGCTTGAAGTACTTGACTATGCTTGTTGACAAAATGGTTTCGCAGAGAGAAATAGTTCGTGTACGTACGTGGACATTCATTAATGCCACATAGCGCATGTAAATCCCGATCACTCTTGTGAACCCGACCGAGATGATTGATCAACGAGCGAAGAGTTTGACATGTAAAGTTAATGCATAGGTTACAGTGATAGTGCATTCCGGACATCGTCGAAGCTATAGGAGTAATATTGGAGACGTATTTCAGTTCATGTACTACTCTACTTCAACTAACTGTGGGACTTGTTGACCTTGGATGTTCCCACATATATCTGCAGTAAGAACTTTGGGTGCAAAACACTGAGCTATATTATAATTCCTGGAGGACTGGTTCGTCATTTTTCGGTAACTTCGCCGCCATCTTTTCGAAGCAAAAAACATGGCGGACTTCACCTTTTGCGCAGTGCGCAGTGTTCCTCTGTGCTCATACCGTGTACTTGGTCGAGATGATTTGCTAACCTTGCTAAATTTATACTACACAGCCAAATACAGGACAGTTCCTACGCGTGCGACGCATATTAAGATGATTGCTCAACAAATTCCTAATAATAATTGGCTCATTTTTTCGTGGGTCAGGTATTTTATTAGCCCTGTATTAGCCCCGGAAAAGTCCGGGCTTGTCAACGCAAACTCTTGCTTAAGGAAGACAAAGTCAAACGATCTAAACAAGAAAACAGTGTAGTGCCCGGACAATATGTTTAAAATATTTGTAAAATTGTTCTACTTTATTATATTGTTACAAGCGTTAATCCGTGTCTTAATTTATGCTCCAAGCATCGCGTTGTCCATAACACCAATATATATTTCCCTCTAAAAATGCATACATTTTTGCATTCGCCATACCCCCTTTCTCCTCCCTTTGAGGAGCTTGGGCCTGAAATATCTCATTGAGCAGATGAGCATCTTTTCATGAACATTTATGAGCATATGCTCATAGGCCCGTTTGGGCCCTATGTGGCCTTATATGGCACTATTAGGCCCGATGGCCGATTGCTGACTGCGCGTCCTAACCCGCGATTATGGAAAAATATTCCATTAAATATCTATGAGAGCAAGTAAAACAGGAAATCCAGGGAGAACAAGCCAACAGTGTACTAGCCAGTGTACTAGCTCGTTTTTACTCAAACAAACCACCTATGCGAACAAGAAATACGGTTACCATATGAACGTCAAAGAATCGCGCGAGTATAGGCGAACATTTGTGTTAAATAACTGTTGACATCACATATGTAAAGACTACATTAACATATGTGACCTTCCACGGGAAAACATACGTTTACGCTATTTCGTTCGTTCAAAAATATCGTTCGTTATCCGTTCGTTTGCCGTTCAAACGCTTCAAGCGTTCGTTGAAACGATTTTCGAGATCGTTCATCGTTCGAAATTGCCCGTTCGAACGCTTAGGAAAAATCGTTCGAAAATTGGTCCAAAAGCGTTCAACGGTTTGATTTACCGTTCGTTGAAACGTTTGCCGGAATTTCGTTCAATCGCATTGGATTTGGTTCAACATTCGATTAAACATTTGCAATGTTACAACTTTAGAGAAGAAGCGCAGAATGTGTTACACAGAAATACTCCCAGAAATGTATTCAGTTCCTTAGTAGAAGGCTTGTAAAGGAAATAGTAGGGTTATATCATTTTAGCCTAATCGAATGCTTTTTTGCGCTTCATGTTCTGGTTTATGCTTAGCGTGCTCTTATTTCATTAGCGACAAATTTCACGTTATAAGCTTTCTTTTAAAAATTTATCGTTTTTGTGCTTCGGTAATGCACTGAATGGTTAGAATTTGTGTTTTAATATACTTCTGTAGCTTCCATAAAGCCAAAGTTCACCGCGCGCACAAACAACGTCGCAAGCCATATATTACAGCATTACGAGCCATAATATGCCTTGGCAAGGTGCTAATTAAGTTGCATAATTGTCGGAAGTCTGTAATATATGTAAACAGACAAAACCAGATTTTAAAATCAGTAAATTGAGGGATTTTGCGTGTTACATATTATCGCACTTGTAAATTTATTTACAAAGTGCGATAAATTTAAGCTAATTTATTTACATCTGATAATCTGATAGCAGGGCCTCCGTCCGAAGCAGCTACTGATTAAAATGTATTCAAAATAAAGGACCGCATCCTAGGACGAGAATGCGGTTCAGCATTTCAGCTCGTTGTCTTTAATGCAGTCTGACATGCAAATTATATACAACAATTGAAATACCCTAGCTAATATTTGAAGACATAAATACAGTGACCTAACGCGCGTTCGGTAGGGTTAGGACGAGAACTAAAATAAGGTTCCCCAGTTATTGGGGGCCAGAATAGATAACGAAACATCATAGTATATGAGCAAAACGTGATCAATGACAAACAGCGAATTAAGGGACCCGGCAGTACCAAGTATATCTCAAGACCCCATCCTCTGTTCGTTATGCCACTGCATGAATATCCAAGCAATTTAAATATGACGCTTGCATCTAGTCTAAAACTGGAGCAGTGCCCTGCTTGCAAAATTGTCTTATTTCCTTAAAAGGGTATATTTGTCTCACCAGATCTAAGCCATCTGGCTCGATTGTTGCTGGCATGTTGAAAGGTATCAATTGGCATAAATATAACTTATGGCATAAATATAACTCATGCATTGTAAATGTTTATTTAGACTCTTAATTCACAAAAAAATTACTTCATATATGTTGATATATATATGCACATTTCAGCACAATTCACTCCCCATGCATGTAGCTATATTTTGGTTGTGATTTGATTTCTCTCGACTAGCTCCTCGAATCGGAAACGTGGAACGCGGAAAAGTCTCAAATCGTACAAATCATAGAGACTGTATGAAAGTAATGAAGCTATATCAATGATGTTCATTGTGTGACATTGTTTATTACAATAAAAAAACAAGAGTGTCGTACAATGAACATCATAATATTGCTCAGGGAAATTTAGCCTATAGGCTTTGATAATGCACAAAATATCATCTGGTCAACATAATTAGAGCTGTGGCCCGTGTGAAAAATATAACAAAACAGAAATTATGATCTATATTATACCATTTAAGTTTTGTTGATATTAAACTAGCATAAACCATCAAAGACGCCGTCTACAAATTCCGTGTTTTGTGAGATTGAGTTTAGCGCTATGTTTTAACCAAGTGCGTGCAGCCTTGCGCACAACTGGCCCAAGCCCAAGGGCAAGTTGCCAAGCTAACGTGTACAAACATTTAAGTTTGACCTTTCGGATATTTCGCTTATATATATTTCGCCATACTTCATCAGAAAACGAACATTAGAATTTATCTTGCTTGGACAACATATCAGCTGCTTGGGCAACAGGAAAATATTCACTAATTTTGATTTGGGCTCCTTTATTAGGCAATTACATTCCGGATATTAAATTGCAATTATGCATGGTCATTGCACCTTGAAGCCTGCCAGCTAGAGCGGCAAAATGAACAAATTTGAAATGGCGCCTATCAACTGTTTATGCGTATATGAGCGCGCGGGTAAAGATCTTTACCAGTAATTTCGCGAAGACTAAACCAAATATTTGCTGGATATTAACATCTATATGGAGAAGTCAAGGCGTTTTACCCCTGCATATAAAGGTATGAGACTATACGAAACATTAGCTATTATATAAGGCAAGTCATGACTGGGCATACTTTATTAGGCGCGCTTGCAATTATTTCCCTCCCAGCATTGAAATCAGGCTTATCGATGAAATCATCAACAGAATTCGTATTACGGTTGGCTCGATTTAAAGTTTTTTTTTCCTTGAGTGTGTTTGCTTGGCTAAACTGTAGCTCTCTATTGATCCATGCATATATCGAAATATGACACGCATTCGAAGTAAGATTTCATATAGATGATCATGCAATTGTATAACAAGACGTTCTCAATTGCATTTTATGTATATATGCTAACGCGAGTAAAATGGAGTCGGATATAAATGCGCACTGCAATATAATCCTTTAGATTACTTGCCATGGCCGGTGGAATCGAGTTGGGCCACGATCATCCAATCATTCCGAATAAACATGACATGAAAGGTTGCCAGACCTTTAAAATGGCTTGGCTGAGGTTAGAGTAGTTGTTAGCTTAGTGGTTACAATTTAATAGGATGCATTTACTCACATTGAAACAACAATTGTTTGCAAACTTTTCTGACATTTGTCAAAAAATATGTGGGTAGATGCTACCTTGAAATATATATATATATAATTATATGATATAAAAAGTTTTCGCAAGACAAAATAGATTGATGCTTTGATGCATGCCTTAATCATCTGTCTGGGGAAATCTTGATTAGTTAATTTTATTGTAAGCAGGAGGCACAAATTGTGTCACAAGTAGATGTCTCGAAGATGTTAAGGATCGGGTGTTTCTTAAAATGGTGAGTATAAACTCCCCTGTGCATGCATTTGGCATTGTCGTTTCTATATGGGCGGCAGCATTGCTATAAGCTTTGCAGAAAAAAATTATTTGCACTCTTTGTGATTTAAAAACTCGGTTTCTATATGGGCCGTGTGCTATTGCTATATGCTTTAGTAAAAATAATGTGCACTTTTGTCTTGCTGCCGGGGTTGAGTATTAAGTTGCTTTGCAGGGCGGATTTTCGGACCTTTAGGATTGCGGATTGCCGCGGTCGTTTGAAATGAAGATTTCGAAAATTATCCCACTAATTTATGCGTTCTATTTCTTTAGGTCACTATTGTTAGGCTCATGCAGTTAGCTTAGGCATTTTTACACAGTTAACTATGTAGATGGTCGAATATATGGGGAGAATGAATATAGTGACCACCAATAATTTAGTTAGATCACAAGTATTAATTAGCGACTTGTTATACTGGTTAGAAATCATAACACATGCATATGTGATCGTATGGTCACAAAATATGTAACTAATATGAAAAAAATATGGCGGCAGAAATAGCGACATTGCAGCTTTAGCTTTGCGAAGAAAATATAGCGATGGTGCATGCAATCGACAAAATAGATTATTGTCAAATTTAAAATATTCTTAAGGTAATGATGCCCTTAGTTGCTAGTGACTTGCTACTGACAGTACTGTGTATAGGCGACATTCCGCGACAAGCTTGACCGCGGCTAAAGCTAGGCTACTGGTGTTGCTGAACGGAACATATTGTGTGCACTAGGTAAATATCCAAGCCTATATTTTAAATATTTTATTACCGCGCAATGCATTGCTGAAATTGAAATGTGGATTTCATGTGTATAAATGGTGTGGATATTTAATGTAGTATTTATACCAAATAAGTTTTGACAGCATGCAAGCACACGTTACTACGCTGGTTCGCATACAAACGAACTTTGCGTATGCGATATTCTGTATTAATGTTTGGTTATCATCTGTAAACAACTTGATCCTTGCGCTAATTAATTTAATCGTTTGGCGTCAAAGAGTATAAACAAAAGTGTACAATGGAATCTCTTGTGTTTAGTTTAACATAAAGTATGTATCCAGTAGCTGAAACTCAACCAAACTGAGACGGCAATTTTTGTTTACTGTCGGTTTACAGCCGTGTTAATAAAACGGATGCATGCTGTATCGCCTGTATGTCTTTGTTTATATGTCTTTAACCACTCATACATAGAGTTTGTTCGTGGAAAAATTTACAAAACCTGTAACGATGTTGCAAATGAACACGCGCTGAATATTTTGATGGGTATAGTTGCAGATGATGCATTAATTTGAATAACGATGATAATATATACTAATAACTGAAGGCTTTCTAACGATTAACCCGAATTTTGATGCAAAACGCGAATGTATATATGTATATAAAGTATAAAATAATGGGATTTAGGTAGTATAGCTAATAATTTTAGTTAAACATTCAAATGAAGGTATAGCTATTTATGTACACACATACTTGGAACAACACATGTTACTTGTTTGAAAATATTTCCTATTCTTTTAATTAGATAAATTAGTCAATAATATCTTGCGTCAATTATACGCGCAACGGGCGTTCAGACAAATTCGTTAAAACCGTTCATAAACATAAATCGTTCAAACGGCTTCAGATTGAACGTTTATTTATCCGTTCGTATTCTCGACTTTAAACGTTCACATTTTTAGCTGAATTCGTCAAAACGTTTTCTGGGTTCGTTGAAACGTTATTACAGATCATTCACTACCCGTTCGTTATCCGTTCGTTTTGCCGTTTCAACGAAATATCGTTAACGTACGTTTTCCCGTGGAAGGTCACATATCGTATGGGCGTTGTATTCGTATACAAATAATAAAAAATGTGTACGTATACGACGTATAGATTTGCAGTGTTGCAGAGGAATGTTCTAAGGGAACATTTATTCCCCAATGTTTAATCGAATATTTGTCCATATTCGGGTGTTAAGATGCCCATGCAGTCAGCAATCGGGCCATCGTGCCTAATAGGGTCATATAAGGCCATATAAGTCCCAAACGGGCCTATGAGCACATGCTCATAAATGCTCATGAGCAGATGCTCATCCGCTCAATGAGATATTTCAGGCCCAAACTCCTCAAAGGGAGGAAAAAGGGGGGTGTGGCGAATGCGAAAATGTGTGCATTTTTAGAGCGAATCGAAATATATATTGGTGTTATGGACAACGCGATGCTTGAAGCATAAATTAAGACACGTATTAACGCTTGTAACAATGTAATTAAGTAGAACAATTTTACAAATATTTTAAACATATTGTCCGGGCACTACACTGTTTTCTTGTTTAGATCGTTTGACTTTTTCTTCCGTAAGCAAGAGTTTGCATTGAAAAGCCCGGACTTGTCCGGGTTAGGACGCCTAGTCATGCAGCAATCGGGCCATCGGGCCTAATAGTGCCATATAAGGCCATATAGGGCCCAAACGGGCCTAATAAAATACCTGACTTACGAAAAAAATGAGCCAATTATTATTAGGAATTTGTTGAGCAATCATCTAAATATGCGTCGCACTCGTAGGAGCTGTCCTGTGTTTAGCTGTGGTAGTACAAATTTAGCAAGGTTAGCAATTCATCTCGACCAAGTACACGATATGGGCACAGAGGAACGCAAAGATGGTTAAAGTGGAGTAAGAAAGGAATATGTGTACCTCGACAGAGTAAAGAACCAAAGGAATTCGATATGGAGGAGTGTCTTGAAAATTTATTAGAGCGCGATGGAGAGAAATTTATTATCAAGAAGAGATGGAGAGAAACTTTAATGTTTACCTAAGCACTGCAAACGAACAACCTCTATCTAGGGGGAAACGAAGAAAGTACATAAGGGATTGCTAACATTTTAGTTTGTGTGAATGTACTGGACTAGGAAAAAGTACCGTTGAGCAGATTAGCACATCCTCATAACTACACATGAGCAGACATCTGCTCATAAAACTGCGTTGCTGCTCGATAACAAGGCATTTACACACTTCTAGTGCTAAGGGGATGAGCTGCCAATTTTGCAGAAGATATTTCAGCCGCAGGTACAATCAGCGCAGACCCGAACGGGAGAATTGCCTACTACGAGAACAAGAAAGAAACATGTCTCAAACAGACTCGGACAGTCAAGAAAGTGATTTCCAAGATGATGTCTCGACCACTTCCACTCAGCAATCTGGAAGTTCGACGACAACGGACTCAGAATGTGAAGAAGAATTGGATCCCTGGATGTCGTTAATAGAAGAAGCATAACATAGAAGTAACACAGTATTCGAGGAAATGAAAGAAAGCCTTATAAACAGTGGTTTTGATGAGCACTATGCTAAAAAGAAAGCTTACTTCAATGCCATGCTAGACTCCAGGAAGAATTAGAAAATATCTATTTAAAGCGCCATTTGTGGATGAGACAACTGAAGAAAGATCCGGTACATAAGAAAATATGTTTATTACAAATGATGATTTTGACCAAGAAGAAGCAATAGAAGGTGCCGTTGATAAGAGAAAGTTTCTTATTAAGAAGTTTTTAAACGATGTGAACATGTGAAGGAAAACAAAGGCAGAGATGATGATGACGACGACGATGATATGTTCTAAATATCCTGAACCATCTTTGGTCATACCAAAATGACCCACTCGTGTCAGGTTTTATTGTCTCCTTTACCAAGCCGTCTACCCTTAAGTACACGGTTAAAACGGAGCTGTTGGAAGAACGCGATTGTATTATCAAGAATCAAATAGGTTAAAAGGTCTTAATTTCGAGTGGTATTATACACACTTCAAATTCAAGCCAGGAACAGTGGATGGAAAAATGAGTCAAATATACGTTCTCAATGGCAAGGGCATTTCACCGGCATCGCAAAAGCGTAGGTTCGATTCTTGCCATGATCTGTTCAAAAACAACACACGAGTCAGAACGCGAGTGAACACGAATGAACACCAGTGGACACGAGTCAGAATACGACTCAAGAAATATGAACGCTTGTGAACACCAGTTAAAAAATCATCAACACGAATGAACACGAGTGAACACGGGTCAAAAAATCATGAACACGAACCAAAGATCACGAACACGAGTGAACACGAATAAAAAAATTATGAACACGAATGAACACGAGTCAAAAAATCATGAACACGAACCAAAGATCACGAACACGAGTGAACAGGAATCAAAAAATTATGAACACGAACGAAAGCTCACGAACAGAAGTGGAAATCGCATGAAAACGTGGAAATCGCAAGAAACATGCCAGCCCCATCAACTCTAGGCTGGTTTCCACGAGGGGCGTGTTTAATTATTAAGACAGTAATAAGAATACAGTATAGGTTTCACACACAGGTAACTAGGACGCATTTCAGTGTGCAACAACAATTGATTTAAACTAACGAGCGACTCAGCTGATTTTGCTTCGTTTGTGAGCCGATTCCAAAGCATAGCGCGGCTATATTTGAAACTTTTTTAAGGTATTCTCGATTCGGCCTTGGGATCCTATTTCTCTTCTCACGAAAGACTCCCGAAGAGCGGGCGCAGTATGGTTATTAAGTATCTTGTACATTAATACTGACTTAGCACCAGACCGTCAAGTTTCAAGAGGTTCATAATTTGCACTGTTAAAACCCTCGCTGCACGAAACTGAACTCTTTGCAACTAAATTGAAATCTCTGAGCAGATGGCCACAAGTATCCCACAGGGGCGAGCAGTAATCGAAGTAGGGCTGCACAAGACTTTTTCCGGGGAACAGGGAACAGTGGAATGGGAGAACCGGGAGACAGGGGAATTCCCCTCAGGATCTCACCAAATCCTTTTTTAGCAAATGTTTTATTTTGAATTGAGTGAAATATTCGCGAAACATTACCTTAATATATGACACGTTGTTTATGTAAATTGTAATGGAGAATTCTAGATTCACATGCACACGCCTTTAATTTTGGACAGTTTATTCCAATAGGTTATTTCAAGGTTTAATTTTTCCTATAATACTTTATACAATTACTCGATGAGGCTAGCATAATACGTAACAATTATTGAATGGAGTTGAACACAATATGAAAATATTATCAGCCGGTGAGCTAGTGTACTTCAAGTGACAAGGTATTATTATCTACTAACTAATTTGGTCATGGTAAGGGTCATGCAAGAATGTCAATCATCAGTAATCAAGATGAAAATCCAAAACTAATATTTAACTGCATGCGTAACTGTTTTAAGGCATCTGACTAGAAAAAAGCAGAAACAGGAGCACTTACATAACAAAAATGACCCGCTTTTCTAGATGTCCAAAAGAAAGACTAATTTATCGGGAAACGACGAAAAGAAGAAAAAAGCGCGAGAGAACTAAACTGTGGATCTCACGGAGGACGATGAAATCTTTTTTCCAACAATAAAAAGAGGAAACAGCGAAGAAAATTATCACATTTTCCAGTGATCCCGAATCAGTCAACTCATGAGAACAGTGAAAATGATAATACGTCTTACTCATTTGACATTGATTTGCCTAATCTTGTCCATTAAAGGGGTGATAAAAGGCTTCCAATTTACAGTCATTCCAGCCCTGACATTAAAAAAATATTCCAGATCTGTTTAAAAAAGGATATTCCTGCAGACCGAAAGGCAGAAATCAAGCCAACAAGCATTTCTACAACCTCAACCTTCGTTGTCGGCCAAAAACTTGCAAAAGTAAAGCATCCGTTTGATATCGAAACTTATGAAACACTTGGGTACTATGAGAAAAATAGCAAACTAGGTTTTATGAAGTTAAGGTTACGGACAGAGGCGAACTTTTTATCAGTTCAGAGGTTTCGGTGAACAAAGACGACAATGGCATTATCGTTGGTGGTACCTGCGACGTCCGCGATGCTCGAAATTGGGTTCGGCAGATCGTAGGCAAGGAGCTCTTGTACGCTGTAGTTAGAAAAAGAGCAGCGCATAAGAATACGATGAAAATGTATCAGACGGAATTTACAAGATATGTCATATTTATTATGCTAATAGCAGAATATAATGAATCTTATAGTCGTGTAAAGAATTTGAAGTCATATACTTTGAAATGTTCCACGATTATCATGCATTACTATTTTAACACCGGGAATGCCGTCCTCGTAGTCGCAACAGCGCATGGAAATACAACACGTCCGCACTCCAAATCCTTTATTTCAAGAGAGCACTCTCTCAACAAAGAAGTGAAAGAAACGGTTCATACAGATGTTCGTGCCCCAAGGGTTATTGAAGACGAAAAATCGAAGTATCTGAATTAACTTGATTCTCCATTACAGTCAACCACTATTCGGGATACCAAGCAGCTGTATAATTACCGTTATTTGTACGGGGAAACAAAAACCAGATCTAGTATCGATCAAATTCAGGAAGTTATCCTTAAACTCCTTGAGCAAAGACCCACTGCTGACGAAATGGACCCAGATTTGCTTGACAAGAATCAAGCATTCATCAGCAAATCCCAGGTTTACTACGCCTTTGGCTTGTGACACTACATTAAACATTGCAAATTATCTCGTGACACAAACGACCTACAAGCAGATGTCAGTAATTGGAAGAGAGAGTTTAAGGAATCCCTGGTTTCCAGGACTATTTCTGATCCATCGAAATCAATCAGCGCAGGATTTCGCATATTTTTCGCAAGCAGTGGAAAGAGGGAATCCGGCTCTTGCCAACATCCTTGCTTTTGGTACCGATGAAGACGAAGCACTTTCTAGCGGGATTCTTAAGGAAACGAGTGGAAAGACCATTTACCTTTTGGGCAAAGAGCATGCCCAAGCAAATGTAGATAAAAAATTGCAGTCGTTAAATTTTCCTTCAATCCAAAAAAAAATTATCCTGAGTGATATTTTCGGTGGTGCCACGTGCAAAGAAGAAGATACGGAAGCGAAAGTACTCATATTTACAACCGTAAGCTATTGCAACTGAAATCAAAATGGCTTAAAATAGAAAAGGAACACACCAGCAATCGTCCCGCGAGTCAGTTCGTGGATTATTTTGAAACTCATAAAGAGAAGCAAATGAGGGACAAAATGATTAAAAACGTTCGAAAGCAAGCTTCCATTGACGGAGTGTACAGCCAAAATCCAATTGAGTGGCAAAACGTCTTGTCAAAAGATGAAATATCCGCCCACGTGCATTCAGAGGGTCGTAGTCATCGAGACGCGACACTTTCAGACTGCCTAGATGCCTTGAAAGCATGCAGTATCCGTTTATTTAGCAATGTTGTCAAAGCCATATATGATGACGGTCCTTACGTCCTAGCACCAGCTTACCACATGTTTCGTAAAACATATGCCGATTGGAAAGGCATGTCATCAGACGAACGAAAGATGCACATCGCAGCATTCATGGCTTACATTCCTACCGACGATGTACTCTTGCGCTCCGGAGTTCGAAGTGCAGAAAACAAGGAATCCATTCCAACTATTTCCCTGTTAGATGACGAATCACCTGGTTTATCTACGTCAGCACCTAAACAAGATTATCTTCAAGTGTCACAACAAATCTCGAATTCTCCTCCACCAAATTTCTGCCATCGGTCCAAGCCAGAGGTTAAAGGCCACGACGTTCTAGACAAACCACGACGCACGCTTTCCGTATCGCTTCAAGAAGCTTCGGTTCTAAATGATGTTTTGCCTCCTCACCTTTTAGCAGATGCTTTTAATAAAGCCTTAATTTTTGGGTACAGTTAATAAGAAACGCGATACGACTTTAATTGTGACAAGTATACTCAGTTCAACACTTGGTTTATTATGGAATAAGGTCATAGCCTCGACGGCAGACAAACTGAAAGACGGCGAAATTCGTAAGATTGTCGTACGCGAATTAAATGATATCAAGTCTAAAATCGATGGCCTTTCTAGATCAACTCCACTCGCCAGTTATAATTTTCTAGAAGAAGGAGTAGAGTTACCAGTGTTTCTCTCGATAAATCAAATCTTGAGCAGAAAGAGAGCGAAACTCAGGACGAACCAGGTGAACTTTCGAGCGTTATTCTGTCTGGTATCTTAAACCAAGCAATAGAGCTTCCTCCAGCCAGGAAAAAGCTTAAAATCAACTCGGACAGAGAGTTAGAAACTGCGAGAAAAAGATTCGAGGAAGCGCGCAAGGCAGCAACCACTGCTTTCTGGAATGAGGCATTTAGTATCGAAGATCGAATTTTTGCAGCGAAGCTACGAATAGTTTCAAAAATAGTGGAACATCTCGATTGTCCTGAGACCGCAATCACCGAATGTTTATCGTTTTGGAAGAAGCTGCATAGCTTACAAGCCATTCAACTGATTCAAGAGATATTCTCAGTGTCTTTGAACGATGGAGTCAAATCGTTGTTGAGTAAAACTCAACGGGTGGAGAACGTCTGTCGGTTATGTTAATCAACTATGTTTTGTTTCAATATGTTTGCAAATTCAGTAATAAATGTTCATTTGAAGTGTCCGCCTGCATGCCAACGATTGAACTTCCCACTCGCAGTTTTCATCCAATAATAAGCTGGCACGAAAATTCAGCAAGAAATTCTATAAAAGAGGAATTGCCTCATCCTCCAAACGAACAGACCCTTCATGAAAAAAAAGAGCTTCTCCATATGCTGTGAAAAGTCAGGGGATGTTCTTACTTTCCCTCGTACTCCGCCTTATTAGAAAATCATGATTATCCAGGAGGAAGGAAAAATTAAACGGATTGAATTACCTGAAATTACGGGCAATATTTTAATGGCCCTTTCTGTTGATATCAATAACAATGTTTACGTGCTAAAAACATACTGGTGAAGGATTCCTGTTGACGATATTGAACGAGAATTACAATGTAAAAGCAGAAGACAAATTAGATTTGCTCGAGGACAAAATATCTTCTGTAGTTAGAATCGCAATATGCAAAGACGATGATATCATCATCATCCAACACAGAGGCCTGATGTGTATGTTTGTAACAAGATGTGTCAATTGAAATACAAATTTGACAACGACTAAAGTGAGGCATTTTCATTGAGTATTTCCCAGCAGAATGAAATCATGATACCAGCAAACGATCATACGGCAGTTCAAATATAAAAGTCCCAGACCATCATAAAGTTGTCAGAGTGGCATTTCACTAAGTTATTTGTAAAATATTGGTTCTAACCGTGGTAGGGGAAAAAATTCCTATTTCTTTCTGCGCTACCCTGAAGCAGGCGGGAAGCTGGAAACTCTTACCTTCTTTTGTAAAGTTGTGTATTTGCAGTATCCATATCTGGTATCCCATAATGGCCCTATTGTTGTTGTAAGAGAAGGAAACTTCACTTACCTATGATGAGACTCAATTGTTATAAACAACCATTTTCTGCCTAAAACAAAGTAAATATACTACCGCTACTTTCCTGAAACAGTAACAGGAACCTTTCAATAAACTAAAGTAAAGCAAACAATAGATGTTGCTAGATTTATAAAATTTGTGAGCTGTTTCATTCACGTGGTCTTGTTTCCGTTGTAAGGAACACAAGCGTAACTTATATTTAAATATTGATCCAAAAAACGTTCTTTGATCTTGAAATTAAATTAAAGATAATCATGTTTTTGTCTATCGTTTTATGCGAAATTTTTCCAGGCTTATTTTTTCGGTGAAGCCAAAAAACGACTTAACAATTATGACGAAGTTTCTATCCCATGTGCATGATGATACGATTTTAATTCAACGCCAATGTTTCTTCATATGAATTGATTTTTGTATCAAAAACCGAAGACATGCGGATCTCGTTCAAGTAAACTTTCCTATTCATAATGGAATATTGAGGGTACGTGACATTTTACTAAACCTTTGTGACGATTTGCTGACAAGTGCAATTTTCGTAATTCGGGTGTGTGTGTACATTGACATATTCCAACTTCGCAGGCCAGGCTATTCTTCCTACGCTCCACGACCCACGCTGCGGCGAAAACCCTGGTTAAGGCTGGTCATGTGACAGCGCAAAAATTTTTAATTAGCGGTTAGTTCATATGCAAGGGAGGGGCGGAAAAGGGCTATCTTTAAAGGCTAGTTTCCACTCAGGAAAATTCTCCTTTGGATCGGAGGGGACGGAAAAGTTTCTTTTGTATAAACGCCGCCTGAGAACTCAGCGACAAAAGAAATTTTACTGTCCATTCCGATCCAAAGGAGATTTTTCCTGAGTGGAAACTAGCCTTAAAACCAGTTACGGGGAATCGAGGAAGGGAACGGGGGACGATAAAACAAGGAATAGGAAAAGCCAGAATCTTTAAAACAAGGAAAGGGAAAAGCCGGAATCTTTAAATCAAGGAATGAGAAAAGCCGGAATCTTAAAAACAAAGAATGGGAAGAGCCGAAATTTTTATAACAGGGAATGAGAAAAGCCGGGATCTTTAAAACAAGGATAGAGAAAAGCCGGAATCTTACGGCTGGAAGTTTGTAACTAAATTAGTTACTCAATTTCCGCGCGAAATACAAAATATGGCAATTTGGCATGGCTATATTTCCGTATTTTACCAATTAAAGTTGTCAAAGATCTTTTCCGTCAGTTCACTCAATTGCTTTCAAAGAAGATGCTGGAAAATTTTGTCAACGGTTATCAGTATGGTAACCGGTGCTCTAATTGGTTTTGGAAAGGCGATCGCCCTTTTTGTGCACTGAAATCCATTCATCCCGTTTCCAGTCCAACGGTCACACTCCATGTCGGATTACTTTATTGTATAATGCATTAAGCTTGCCTCCTCCGCAGGCATCTCTTATGTATTTATATTAGGCATTTATAATTGGCTTTGGTTAGCTTTGTCGGGGAGCGAGAAAAAAAATTGCTGATCTCTCCCACTTTTTCCTCGCCTTCCCCGACACAGCTAACCCAAGCGAAATATAAATGCCTAATATTAATACATAAGATATGCTTGCGGAGGAGGCTAGCATTAAGCATAGTAGAGACTTCTTCTGCTATCTTTCGTTAAGCAATAGGAGGTATAATATCGGGTCCTGTAGCCTTGTTGGGATTTAGCTCTCGTAATGAACCCAAAACGTCAGAACATGTAATCTCTCTAAAGCTGAATAAATTATCGTACCATTTATCTTGAATTTTACTACGCTACTAGTTGTGTGTAGGGTATTGAGCGTTGCATTTCAATACATGAAATCGGTGCTGTTATCAGAAAAATCCATAACTTATCTACTCGTTCACATATATCAAAAGAAGAAGATGGCAGCAGCAATTGAAAATGTAAACATGTCTTAATATGTACCTCTCCAATACCGACATCTCTCTGATATGAACATATCAAGTCAAGTCCGGAATTGCAAAGTTAACCCATCCCCTGCTAATGATGTGATTTATTGCAAGTGCGTGAAGAGATAAACAATTGTGATATCAACAGCCCGTGTAACTCAGGTATATTTACTAGTCAAGGCCCTGTAAAGGAGTTTGTGTGCATTTCATGCAAAACAGGTTATCTCAATTGTTTTAGAGTAAAATGACCATGGCGGTCATAACCGCCATAGCTCTAAATCCTGAATTATCAAAGCTACAGTCTTTCTGAATTGCTTATATGGTTCAGAATGGTTGCTTTTAGGGGTGGTCACTGGAGGGTGAAATTATCATCAGTTTTATATTTTACAAGCAAATTATGTTTACCATTCCAGGTCAACTGCTAATTAGGCATAAAATTACTGATTCACCCGGAAAAGTCTAATTTTTTCTATTTTCTAAAAATGTTCGCCATATTATGAAAAAAATGCTTTTAATATATTTATTATAAATTTCCAAAAAAATAACGATGTTTTGTTGCGATACGACATATTTCATTTCACTTAACCCCCACTAAAACACAATTTCAGCCATATTTTGCAAATTTAATCGCTGTTTTTCGTCGTCCGTCGCAAGCGCCTTCTAAACATGGTACTCTAACACGACTCTAGTGGACTAAAGAATTCTTTTTGCCATTGATTTCATCAATTATGTCGCCATTGCAATGGCATAATCCTCAACAACTCCACCAAGTCCACCTTCGTCACTCAAGCCATTTTCAATATTGTAGTAAATCACATCTGTAAGTCAAAAGCAATTGCTTGTCAATACAAAACAACTTTATACTGAAATATGTAAAGTAGAATGGATATTAGAATAAAAAAAATTAAAAAAAAAATGTTCGTGATATTTGTAGCAATACAATCGACTTGCAAACTTCAACAAATGTTTTAATTCCCATCGACAACTCTGGTGACGGGTTGCAAATTTTAAGGTTGGGAAGGTTTGACTTGGCTTTCTTTGATAATTTTCAACTTGGTGAGTTTTTCTCTCCAAATGTTGCACTTTCTCTTTATGTCATAGATGTTTCAAGATATAAAGTGATTTTTTTTAAAGAGATGAATGAAAGAGTGCAATGGAATAATGGTTTTCAGTCGAGGCCTAAAGAGAAGTCTTTCAGCACTTTTTGTAAATAGTATAGCTAGTAATGGATATTAGAATAAAAACAAATTAAAAAAAAATGTTCGTGATATTTGTAGCAATACAATCGACTTGCAAACTTCAACAAATGTTTTAATTCCCATCGACAACTCTGGTGACGGGTTGCAAAATTTTAAGGTTGGGAAGGTTTGACTTGGCTTTCTTTGATAATTTTCCACTTGGTGAGTTTTTCTCTCCAAATGTTGCACTTTCTCTTCATGTCATAGATGTTTCAAAATATAAAGTGATTTTTTTTATAGAGATGAATGAAAGAGTGCAATGGAATAATGGTTTTCAGTCGAGGCCTAAAGAGAAGTCTTTCAGCACTTTTTGTAAATAGTATAGCTAGTAATTTTCAATAAGTGACCGTAAGTAAGAACGGGTTCAAACGGCTCACTCCTTTCACTTACTTGCGAATGCCACTACAGAGAGAAAGATACATAAATATATGCGAGTGAATAATACTGATTATTACTGAAAATGAAAAAAATGAGGAATGATCTAGCAACGGCTTCAGCCAGTGCTTCTTCTCTCAGCAATAAAAAACTCCATAATTCGAAACTCGCTAAAGTGCAAAATTAATGTTTCGAAGTTTTCTGAGCGTCATTTAGTAATACCAGCAAAGTGGTGTTGAAGGTTTTGAGGTATACGATACTTCATCAAATTTAAATTAAAATTTAAATTACAATTAATTTATCCTACCTTTCATTTTTGCTATCGGAAACTGCAGTAGAACGAGATTGAAGCTATAAACACAAATTGAAAATACCAGTTACGGATTTTTGTTAAGCGTTGCAAAGTATTCTACAAACATCGTGCTTATAAAATGTCTCAATATTTTGAACCATGTTTCATGGTATTTGTTTTCAAGAAATAATAGATGGACAGAAGAAACAAAAATGAGGCTCACATCAAATCTCATAGTTGGAGAAAGAATAAAATTAGACCTCTAGATGTCACCCAACCAGGTTGATCTTTTTTGTTATTTTCGGAATAATTTTATTCATAAAAATTTTATCATGTTCGCTCTCTGTTGTCATTTCCTACCATCTGTTGAGACCTCTGTGCCGCTAGGCAAGCTACAGCGAAAGAGCACTGGCTTCCACTGTGATATCTTATCTGTGAAGTCTTATCAGTGCCCGTTTCGTTGAAGAAACGATGAACCAAGATTCAACTTCGCGTCATAAAATCTTTGAAACATCAGCCCGACTTTCTTCATATTTCAACTGAAGGCATTTCCGTGAAGTACTTTAGATAAAAAAGTCATTTATATCCGGATTGGGTTCCTCCTCCAGGGCAAGAGTCGTGCATTGACCACGTGATAACGAAACATTCTGAGCTCATCAGTGAAGGATGAACAATTGTAAAGGTTTTATTGCAACTCATAAGAATTACCAAAGGATATATTTTGTAAAATCTATTATATTACGAGCGTCTTTCCTTAAGTCTAGCGACCTACATTGTTCCGGTACCGCATGAGAAACTCTAGCTCGAATCCTCTTGATCTGACGTATTCTTTGTAACCAATTACAGCCTAGGTATCTGTAGTTTTCTTCTGATTTTGGTGAATAACTGACGCAATCTTAAAAAGAAAAACATTCGTATACCGTCAATATCACATCCGGACATTTAAATTACCCTAAGTTACTGACCAAATTTATTTAACATGCATTGCAATATGACGAACCAACTTCGACAGGTTTTTATCGGAAATAACTCTAGGGCCATAATTTGTATTGTTTAGAATATCCCTGAGTTCATCTTTAACGTTCAAACACACGATATTACTGTCGTTATCAATGGAAATGTCAAATACGCTCCTAAGAGCTTTCACTAGAAGAATATTAAAACTTGGTCGCTCTTGCAAATATATTTTGTTGTTTAAGCATGAATACGCTGGGCATACAGTGTATGCCAATTTAAACAATGATACTGAAAGAATTTTCCTTACCTGACTAATTGAGGCCTCGTTTTTGTTTCTCTTAAGCTCAACTTTTAAAACCTCAGGCTCCGTGCCCTTCTGCAGTGAATCATCTCACACAAACACTTTTCCTGCCGAAAAATATGCGCATGACATGTTCGAAGTTGCCCGCTTGTTGACTGTAACCGTGATCAACACATTGCCAAGCAACCAACTTCTTGACGCTCCATTGCGCAGGAGTCGTTCAACAACTGCAGCTCTATAAAAACAACAAAATAGTCATCTTCCCTGAAACACAGTGCAGAAAAATACGAAACCAACATACAGACCTTTTTGGTTGGGTCAAATAAGAAGAAAATGTATATTTGACCATCATATCACCCACGATTTCCATCATCTCTGAACTAAGTGTGTTGCTTGAGTCTTCCTTTGATTTCTCAAGGGAGTTTGGGAGTGAATGGAATTTGGTGGGGGGATTAGTGACTAAGGGTATGGGTTTGCAGCATCTGAAGATATATCTGCGTTGTTAAGACTCTAAAGGAATACAAGGACAAATGATTGAAAACGAGCTTGCATATAAGCAAAATTATGTAACATGAAATGGACAAGTTTATGTAACAACACTGCCTAAGCTGTATAAAGTTTAAACACCACTTCTTAATATCTATTGAAAATTTAGCAAGCAATCTCCGTGGCCATAGAATGACATGTGGACTTACTTTTGTAATCAATGGCACGAATTGTTTTCTTAACAACAGTGGACAGTTGACAAACCAGGATGAAATGACATTATCAGCAAGAGTTACCGTGTATTGAGAGTATCTAAGGTGAAACATATCAGTTCGTTTATATTTTATTCAATTTCACAAAACCAATAATAAAAAGTTTGAGATGTTATCGCGTTAAACAAACCTCGATGATGCTGTGTGAGGCAAACATATTCCAATGACTTGTTTCAAATGGATCGCTGTGAATTTTTTGTACTAATCACGAAGCTTTGACAATGCTATTTAAACGTTTTAAAAGAATGTTAGCAACTTTTCGTCGAATACGATTGAGTGTTTATTACACCTAGCTCTCCTTAGGGGGTACATTGATATTTCATAAAAGATTTCTTAATTTACGTAACTTCAAGAAACATACCAGAGAGAAATTCTAACAGTGGTATGACAACTTGAGGCGTTGGCGAAAGTTTAGTAAACTTTTCCAGATATGTTAGGAGCAGCCTAAGGACAAAAAATTTAGAAATTATTACCCAAATAATCTTGTGAAGGAGTATCTCGCATAACAAGAGACGTTACATTTAGGCTGGAGTTTATTGAAAAACATTTTTGTAAATTCACTGAGCACATTATCAAGGCACGATTTCAAATATCTCCAAAGTAATAAACTTCAAAAACGCTGCAATTACTTAAATCAACTTCATTTTTTACAAAGTGCTAATGGACATAAAAAACGTCTCAAATTCCAGACAATCTTAAGTAGCCATACCTTGCCATAACTGAAGACATTTCTAACATACATATGGTGAGACAAGATACGCTTAACGTCGTGGAATGAGCAACCAAACCAATCTCCAAAGTACGCATCAGACAAAACTAGACGAAATATACAACAACGTTTAAGCGAGAACAGACAACCGCTGAAAATAAAGTGAAGCAGGTTCTTACCTGTTCATCTTGCCCAATAAAAATGTGGTACGTACACAGTTCTGTTAATACCTGCACATGTTACAATAAAATATCCAATTAAATCATTAGTATAGTATGATATAATTATGGTATAAATTGGTTATGCTATGGTATGGTGTGATATAATTATGGTATGATATGGTTATCGTATGGCATGATTTGGTCATGGTATGGTATGGTGTGATATAATTTTGGGATTATATGGTTATCGTATGGTATGATATGGTTATCGTATGGTATGATTTGGTTATGGTTAGTTATGGTATGATATGATTATATGATATGATTATATGATATGATTATATGATATGATGTGGTATGGTTATGGTTATGGTATGGTATGGTTTTGGTATAGTTATGGTAAGATATTATGATAGATGCAAAAAACTGAATGATAAGAACCGTACTGGAAAAATTCTAGCGTACAAATGAGGTCGGCGCATATCATGAGGAACGCGAAATAATCCAGGGAGAAAATCATAATTTCAAACCTGAATGCAAAGTAAAATTTTTAGTTCATGATTTTGGTGTGAAAAGTGCACAACTTTACATCCCTTACCATTTTAGATAACACTGTACATATTGAACGTAAGTAGTGCTTTCGAGAATGTATCAAGTTTTTATCTTGCAGTGCCTCCGGAAAGTTTCTCAGAACAACATCCAACACCTCCCATTCCAATTTCTAGAAAATGAAGAAAGTTGAACTTCAATCGAAACTTAATGCCAGATGATATATTATGATAGAAAAGTTTACCTGTTGTAAGCACACAGGAATAACATTCATCGCCTCGCTGTAAGGCAGTGAAACAATCCCGGTTGTCTTATCTTCTGCAGAACTAAAACAAAAATGAGAATGTATTACACTAACAAGAAAAGGAATTTTGGAAGCAGAATAGCTGACATGTCTTGCACTATCATCATTAACCAACGTTTTCCTTTCAGAACAATTAACATACGAAGTGAATTTGACTTTTCCACTTTTGTCTTGCACAAGGCCTTGACGTTGTCAGCTCGCAGACTGAGAAAACATTGAAGAATCTTTACAAAAAAACAATGTAAGACATCATAGAAAAATCGCAAGAAATAACATTGAATTTGGCTTACCACAAGTCGTATCTCCGATGCAATAGACGTCCGATAGCCATTGTCATAATGAGTTTTTATTTGGTACACTAATATATTGAATATTCGTTCTGCAATTACATAATAGGAAAGGGAGAATAAAAAAAAATATTTTATATAACATCAGTGTAAAATGAATGATGGAACTGTACAGCAAAATATGGTGTAGGCATAACACGTGGCCCTGCGAAGTAGTTGGCACTAAGAACCATGCTGTCATACCTGCCATCACCAGATATCATCAGATAATCTTGGTTTTTTAATGTTGAAAATAATCCGTTTTGATACTTTTTCCTATGAAGATATATCACAGGGAATATTTTTTTCCTACAATTATTATATACAAGTACTATAATATCTAATTCCCGTCTGGTCCCTATTAGGCTATTACTCCTGACAATATTGTCGCACAGAAGAAAAACATTAAATATCTCAGCAAGTATTTGGGCTAAAGACCCCGGAATACCAGTAAACGATAGCGGTTAAAACGATTCTTTGAATAGTATATTCCAACCAGCATATAGTTATAACCTGCACTTGTATTATACGTGAAAATAAGAATTAAAATAATAGCTTGCTTTGTTATCTGAAATTACTCACCCATTGCAAGATATATTTTGGAAATTCCATATTTTTTCGCTTTTTTGGTCTCTGTTGTCTTCAAAATGTCTAGAATTTGACATGTTATCATTCTGTTTTAATTCTGAGTAATTCTTGGTGTAGTATGTGCAAAATAATCAAAGAAAGAGCATTTTATAAGTTCTAAGCGATAATCATTGCTAATCACGTGCTTAAGGCAAGCTCGAATCGGACCTAGGTCAGATTTTCGGCTTTTGGCCCGAAATATTTATTATTGTGAAATATTATTGCCGGTGATGCGATATATCATATCATCAGGTATGTTTAAATAAAAAATGGGCAAAAATCTTCTAAAGGCTTGATTTTGACGCTAAAGATATCAAAATAATCCTGAATATGTGAGCTAAACCACTGCAACCGGTTTTCGTTTGCATTCGGGCAATATCCAAAGAATTAGGCCGCTTTGATGTGTAATATTGAATATATACAACACGTGAATATCGTAGCTGTGAATAGCTATGTATGCATAGCGGTAAAACGCCGTATTTCCACTGGAATTTGCAATATTTAGCCTTGAAATTTACTACATTTGCGAATTTGTCAGTTTGCTATATTTACTATTATTCCATGCCATGCCCAATTCTACAAATATTCTGAAAGGTTCAGTAGTTAAATGTACCACAGAATTCAAGTGCTACAACAGTTTGAAAGATTTACTTGCCTTTTAAATTCCGACTTTCCTGTTCGATGGGGTTCTAAAGCTGGTAGGGGAATAAAGCCTTTTAATAATGATTGAACTGTAATTTCTTGTGAACTTCATGAGAGAAATAATCGAACAAATACACTCATACTGTGATACATTGGCTTGGAATATGCTCCAAAACGTGTGAAATCGAACATTTGTTGTGCAATCACCTTGCAAATATCAAAGAAACGGTATCAAATTTTGAATATAGATTAACCAATCTGATTGGTTTTTATTGAACCAATCGTGGAGTACAAAATTTGACCAATGACAAATTGACCTGTGTACAGAAATAACCAATCAAGTTGTCTTAATTTTGCTGAATTATGCAAGAGCCTACAGGCTATAAAACAGAGCCGTCTGCGACCGTTTTTCTCAGGTAAGTGAGTTCTTTCTTTAGGTAGGATCAAGGTATGTATAATTAATTTTTTAAATAGAAGTAGACCCCGTGGCCCCGCTGTTAGCTAAGAATCTCTGTCCCCGTATCTGGAAACACGGCTCACTGCTTGTCTAACTGTGTTTTGCTTTTCGTTTTCTAGGGAGCTACTAATAATTTTTTTTTGTGTTTTTCAGACAAAGACGATCGTAGTTTAGTTTCAGTATCCAACCCTAAGAAGCCACCCCATATCCATTCCGTCAGTTAAACCCCAGCCAGCAATTGCCTTCATGCTAATTGTGATGCTTCATTTTCTAGGAACAACTCACCATATTTTTTGTCGTTTCAGCTACAGAGTTAGTGGGTTGTGGGTTGTTGGATGTTGTGTCGTCGGTTGTGTGTTTTGTGTTGTGTTGTGTTGTACTGTCTTGTCCTCTACGTTTCGTATTGTCTGCCAGTCGGTTTGGGAGAAGCCCTGTAGCTCTCTCTTTTTCCTGGCCACACAAAGAACACATTTTGCGGATACTCCTTTTTAGGAGTTCATGGGTTCGAATCCCATGAATGTGTCAATTTTGCGCTGATATCTAATGTGGTCCGTCTCAAATACAAAAGCACAACATCCAACGGACAATCTGCATCCTTTCATCACACCAACTACAAGTGTTGTCCTCATACAACAGAATGGAACTTCCAACGGAGCAAAGAGTAACCAATACGCAAGACGAAGTTCTTGTACCTTCTCAAACAGGACAGAATGCGGCACTTGTTAATGAAGTATTCTCGATGTTTAAGGGATCCTCTCAGTTAGACGTCCGATCAGAGGATATTTCAAAGTGGTAAGCTCATTTAAACTTGTGATTACTCTGCGAATACTTCACCCATTTTAATAAATATGAGACCACTAAACTCATTGCTGTCCGGTCGTAAACGGCGCACACAGATAATTTCGGTTTTATCTGGAAGTGTTTTATCAATTCAACTAGAAATTGTATTATCTTAAAGAAAAAACATTTACCTATTTGTATAACTTTAGTTCATTTCAAAAGCTTTCCTATAAGCCAAGATATTTATTGCAGAACTTGTACTTTTTAAATTGAATGTTAGAGAAGCAAAAATACGCAAAGCCTTCCAAAAATCTCGCCTAAAAACCTCCAAATATTTGTAGCTTACATTGGGATCAATATTTTCATATATTTTACTCGAAATACAGTTGCTTTGGCGATTTGTAGTGATATTTCCAACTAATGTGTTTACAAACGGAAACCCGAAATTGTACATATAATTATCACCATATTAGCGAAAATTTGACAATTATGACCTCTAGGGAAAATTTTACCCACAAATCGATTTCTGGGCTTATTTTACCCCCACGGGGTAGGCAACATTACGTTTTTGACACCTCTAACCTCACGCGACAACCACTTGTGCATGCGGCTGAGCAACACCTCGCTATACACAATAACAAATAAAAAAATCTATATTTTTCGAGTTTTTCTGCCCATCCTGACTTAAATCCTATCAGAAAAGATAACTAATGCCTTTACAGTTTATATGTAACGGTTAAAAGACGACAGGATAAAAAATAACGAAGAAAATAACGAAATTCCAAAGGCGAGTTATATTTCCATTTTGTAATCCTGTTTAATTTGATATGATTTTTAGAGTTGCACTGCAGTGTCAGGTTAACAGCAGTATTGATTAATTTCTTGATTAGAAATTTTCGAGCTATATTTTGGTGGTATTTTTGTGCTTTTTAAATTAAACGGATTAATTTCAACATTAAAAAACCAAGATGATTTCATGATATCTGGTGATGGAAGCATGACAGCATGGGTCATAGCGCTAAGTATTATGCGTACACAATATTTCACTGGTGTTATAAAAAATAGATTTTTTTTCTCCCTTTCCTATTATGTAATTGCATTTACCAATATATATGTAACTGTCAGGGGTTGGGGGTATTATGTGAATATGAAAGAAAACAACCTGCATTTTGTTCTGTATATTCTTGTGTTATAGAAGTCAAAAATACATGCTGTTACTATACTGTATAGGCCCTTGTGATTCATATACAATTATAGTTTCAATTGTGTGATAGTTATGTTCTTGTAATCTCAATTGTAGATTCTATGGCATATAGAGTCGAATTGGTACGGCAAAATATCTTTGAGAATTGAAGTTTATGGCGGTTCTTCAGGTATGTTCTGGCAATTCACTGAAATACTATTTGTTCGCTAAGGAATGTTGTCCCATGGTAGCGGTACGCATGAACCTGGGATATCACAATGCTGATAACCTCACAACCCTGGACAATGATATAATAATTTACTTGTTCCTTGTGTTTCAATTTTAGATCAAATAAAGTTTGGCAACCCAGGAGTTGCTAACAATTATTACCTTTCTCTTATCACTGACTACACCTCCATCCATCGCTGTGCCATACATGGATTTGATGGACTGACATACCAAGCAAGGTAAATATTGCAGGCTACATGGTATATGTTCAGTTTATTATTATGTCATATTAGGACTGTTGGACATTATTTTTTTATTCAGTAATTCCCCTATATGGGAATGTGATAAAATTCGATGTTAACCCCCAAGTAAAGATTTCACAAAATCAATGGAAATAACGCTGTACCTCGACTGGTTTCAATTCTGGAGGAGCCGTGTATGGCAAAATTATATGCATTATCATTTCATTTTTGTTGATGATTGTTCGATGGTGTTTTGGTGCCAGAAGATAATTGATACTAATTATTGGCCCACGTACTGAAGACACATAACATCCCAGATAATAGCAACAAGTGTTGGGAATGCGGATAAGTCGACAGGACATGGTCGCTTAAATGAGGCAGCTTCCTGGTCTGCACGGAAAAATAACCAGGACCAAATGCGTTCGGCAAGAAAGATGTTTGTCGGAGCGATTTCACTCAAAGTCGTCGTGATTATAATTAGTGGGTGAAGACCTATTCTGTGTCCTGTAGTTCCGACGGGCAAAAATTCGATCATTACAAAATAAATGGACTAGTCAGGGTTAGCTGGATTAATAAGCAAGGCTTCTACAGATTACCCTGTCACGTTATATGCATCACATCATTTCCATGCGGTCATATATAACTTTTAATGTGTGATTAAGATTAATTGTTTAACAAATTATTCATTTCATTAGAGACTCGCTGGTGGAAAATGTCCTATCACCAACTGTAACCGCGCTTTACATCCGCATTCATCCAAAGACATGGTACGCAACATATCTTTGAGAATTGAAGTTTATAGCTGTTTTTCAGGTATGTTCTAGCAATTCACTGAAATACTATTTGTTCACTAAGAATGAGAAATGACTGAGAGATCCATCTGACTGAAATATATAGCGAAAATTTTTCAATAAATGGCTTATGTAAGAGCGAGTTTTTGATTTAGAAATAAATTCTTTACACCCTACCAGCGGGTTTGTCAGGTTTTTTACTAACTTAGGTGCATTGGAATACAAGTAAAAATAAGGCGTGTTTTAGAAGTTATACCTGGACGAGGAATCCAGCATATCATTATGAGGAACAAAGCTATTATAGCGGTATATACTCAGGGCTATCACAATCAAGTTTAGTGTTATCGCTTTATTTCAATGTTTGCTGCACGGTCGGATTCTCACAATTAAAAGAAAATCAAGCGAAAAGTTTCACACGTACAAAAGTATAGGTATGGAACTGGGGCCGGTTGTTCGAAAGATGGATAACTTATCCAACGGATAAGTCCTATCCAACGGATAAATCTGGATAGTTATCCATTGGATAAAAACGCGTTGCAGGAAGCGTGGATAGTGAAGTGATAGCTACCCAATAGATAAGTTAAAATTTACCAGAAGAAAACAGTATTATTCTGAAATTTCGTACCACAACGTCAGCTGTTGCTAAGCATTTACAACATTGAATTCATAATCATTACGAATGCTCGAGTATAGTTACTGAATGGAAAAGGCTTGAACAAGTGATTTGCTCGAACTTTGCACTTCACATCATAGTGATTTTATTAATTAAACACATTGCAATTTTATTCCTTGACCTTGCAACGCTTTGCCTTTCGGTCCAATAGCAAATTTAGAAACACTATTTTAATGTTCGTGAATGAAATTACTTAGATATTAGCAAGTTTCCTTGGAATAGGTTGAATCTTTCTTTGCATATTCGCGTTTATAAACTGATTAGAAGCGTATAGTAAATTTACCACCTGTTATAAATGCGAGGATGTCCAAAAAATCGCCGGTCGAACGGAATGTGTAGGCAACGTGAAACGCTGCTGCGACAAATTGCACTTCGAAAACATTTTTAATATATAGTGAATACAATCATGATGTGTATTAGTTTGTTGAAACACAGTAAGAGGAATATTGCATTTTTGTCCTATTTTATATAAATGTTTACAGTGTTACCTTGTATCTTTGAATTTATCCACTAGATAGTGGATTTAAACCACCTCCGGACCTTGGATAAATTTATCCGGTAGATAGCGATTTTTATCCTCTGGATAAAGTTATACAAGCTTCGTGCAACCCAAATCACACGCTGGATAAAACTTATCCGTTGGATAGTGAGTTATCCGTTGGATAGCGACTTTTCCACCTTTCGAACAACCGGCCCCTGTTCTTTTATTTATCGGAATAACTAGTGATGTGATCTTACATGAAGCATTTTCAGTCATGCTGCTAAATTGTCGTGCTAGCTACGCCACTGAGTAATTTATTTGCTCGCAGAGCCTCGTCTGCTGAACGTGACCGTCGGCCAGTCTTCACCATGTACGGTGACAGTTATTTTCTGCCTTTTAACTTGCCGACATGCAATGTTTCATTGCACGGTGAGTTTTCAACTTTACTGAAGGCGCTACTATACAATATGCAATTTTCCTTACAACTTGCAATGCAATTATAATTCCGAAGGATGTTAATTTGTAAAGAGTGTTCGAAATACTAAGGAAACGTTAGCAGATCGTAATAGATGTTCGTATTTGACAACTTTAGATGCCTCAGGAGTAGAATGGTTTTGCAATTTGCAAGGAAAGTTGCGTAGTGTAACAGCGCCTTGAGATTGTTTCGGAAAGCTGGTTAAATTTCGATGTAACTTGCAAACATGTAATGTTTCATTGCAATTGCGAGTTGAAAATAAGGGTCATTGGACGGAAGAACGGGACAAGTATCGTAGTTTTCAACATACCTTTTATAATATAGACATTGATCTTCCATCCACGGTCGGTTTTATCATTTTTTCTGCTTTTTCTATCATTTCTTTATCCTACAAAAGACAAAAAAAACTTGTTAAATCGTGGATCAATCTAACACTTTTAAAAGCTTTCTCTCCTAACAGAACTAATTTTATTTATACCGTATAGTTCTATCAGTTCTAAATTGTCCTTTATGGAGGTCCAGTAGGGGTCATCCCGTATTGATGCAGTGTTACTACAGGAGGAAACCTGAACTAAACTGACTTTATTTATGCTGGATAGCTGTATCAGTTCTAAACTTCAACCAAACTAATTCTAACAATTCGAAAAAGCTGGGACTTCAGACGAAAAAGGTCAGCCGATTTTGAAAAATCTTAGATGCGGGGTTTTATAAGGCGGTTAGTAATTTCATCATCACCTTCATCCAAGGATGTTCCAGAGCTTCTGAAACCGTGATGCATTTTCTGTGACCAACAGTAAGCAGTTTTGTTATAAGATCCTTAGCTTCACTGCTAACATTCTTCCAGAGGTTGTTCGGAAATTTATACGACCCTTCTTTGACTTGTTTCTCCAATGGGTTATTTGCCTGCTTTGAAAATAAAGAAGATCCGGAAAGTCTAAAAGACGTTAACTTTTCAGTGACGTACTCCAATTTTGAAATGAGGTTAAGCTACCTCCAGCTTCATTACAAATCGTGTTCACTACGTGAATTTGAGTAAACTGAAGTATATGGCATACCAAACATATAGTATAACTCCCAGGCTCCAGCAGTCACACGATTTCTTGTAGGATCGTTCTTCAGGCTACGGGATTAACATTTTGGTAGCGAGGTAAATTGGTGTACCACAGAGTGTTTCCATATAGGAATTCTGATCTAAAAAATTAATTGTTATCATTGAGATCTGTAACAATGAGAAATAACTGAACCTAAAACGTTTGCAGAATGCGCTCTGCTTTCGTAAAACGAAATCACGGACAAAACTCGGAATTGAGATTATAGTGACTTGCAGGATTTGCTGGCAATGGTCACATCGAATGGTTTCTTCAAAGACAATTTAAAGGGCAATTTAAACACAAGTTCAATACACAACCGACACAAACCTTTATAAACGTTTCATCATACGAGGAACACAATAAAACATTTTCTGGCTAAAGAAGAAAAAGTTAAATTATGGTCGTTAAAGTTTAGGATATAAAGACAGTATTGATAAATAAATTAGGGCGTGCTTACCTTCCAATCCCTGTTAGTGATGCCATTTTCATGTAAATGCTAAAAATACGAAACAGTATGAATAAAGTTAGTTTAGTTCAGGCTCCTGCAGTAACACTGGATCAATAACAGATGATCCTTAGCTTGGTGTCATTAAAAGCTCCAATCTCTTCGTGATATTTTCCATAAACTTTAGTCATCGCCTGTGAATGAAATATTCCAATTTGTTTAATTCATTCTTCGAAGGCTACACATGGCTACATTCCCGCTAAACGACATCCTCACCTGAAGGCACATTGCTTTCATAGTTGGTTTAGTTGTCAATAGGAATCAGTGATACAGATCGTTAGACAACTCGAGCCTGAAAACAAAATAGAAAAGTCGATCGAATCTTGAATGGTTTCATCCATGATTCTATACTTCTCTACTACATTCTGCAGGACAAATAACATTACGTGAACTGTGCAGCAATATAGAGAATAGGGGGAAGCCAGACAGAAAAGCACATGGAAAGTAGTTTGAATATTTGCAAACCCTGACAGATAAATGTCGTGGACTCACACATTTGTTATCGGCGTCTCCTCGTCGTTTTGTTCCAACAAGACTCTCAAATAATAGTCACCTGATAGCAGAGATACGTTACTGAGTTTGATTCCTATCGAGGAATAAGGGGGGGACGCTTTATGAAGAACTGTTAAAAAGCTAGAGCAGTTAGGCTTATCACTAACCTATTTCAGCTCATCAGCTAAACATTCATACAGGACTTCAAACTAAAGGTGATTCCAAAAGACAATGTAGTTTCCACTCAGATCTTTTTCATTGCAAATGCGTGCAAATCAGATTCGAGTGCCCCAGAAGTTCCTCTCGCGTCTGTCACATTGAAAACATAAGAAATTGTTTCATACTCTTTTACGAGAACAGTTTAGAGAAAGAG